>NC_052475.1:24953142-25057717 GCF_009730915.1 Dioscorea cayenensis subsp. rotundata
GCCATGAATAAAGCCCTTTTCCACACAATATAAATATTATTTCAGACCAATAAACACGAGCAAATGGCAGACCTACCTGTCTCCAATACCCAATATGTATGTGATAACAGAATAGCCAGCACAGCTCTTTATGAATGTTTCAAGGCAGGTAGCAGTAATACCAAATGGTCCATCTTCATCTGGGTGGAACTTTTGAAGATAATTTACAATAGTACGGTGCTCTGATAAAATCTGAGAAGGCAATATGTAGGTCTATTCAGAAAGAGAAGAAAAGTACAAAAGATCCAAAGCAACTGTTACCTTTGACTAATGAGAAAAGTTCATATAGGTAGTGATTATCCCATCTATGCAGGAACAAAGAGAAGTTCTAGAAGTAAATGGATGCACAGCAGCAAAGCATAGTCACTTGGAAAAAATAAGTGGCATAAAAGGAATTAATCACCTGATATCATAATCAAATGTAGTTCTTCCCATATAATGAGTTTGGAAGAAGGAATCTTTGGTTATAAATTAACTGCATGAATGCACATGGCATGCATCACATATCATAGATCATAAACAAATCAAATTGACATAATACATGAGCCAGCCACTGTAGATTCATTACATCTATGTAATCTACAATTTATGTAAATTGCAGCATCCAGTAAAGTTTAGACTTGGGAGGGTTCCAGATAAATGGGATAAAAAGGAGCATAGGCAACAAGCATATCACGAAGAAAAAAAGAACACAACAACAACAACAACAACAACAACAACAACAACAACAACAATTATCTTAAATAGAAAAAAGCACCAGACTCATAAATGTAACCTTATAAGTGATCATTGTTCTCTTATTAAGATTGTTCTCTCATTCACACACTTATCATGTTGACATAAGTGATCACTGTCATCTAAAGAAGAAATTAGGTCACCTGTGCTAAAGAGCTGGATGGAATAAACTCTAGCATTCCCTCATCTTGTCCAGTTGCTAGGACTCTATATGGAGTCAGATGCAAGTCAAGATTCTCCAACTTCAGCAATCTATCCATAAGAGAAACCATTTGAATGACCTGCATAGGGGCATGCGGCAAAAAAATTACATACAACATAGACCAGTAAAAATCTCAGAGGAAAAAAATTTCACAATAGCATTCAAACAAACTCTAAGAATGCAAAAGTAGAAAATTTTGATACGATAACCTATGTGATTTACTAGCTAACACAATTACTGATATGAGATTTCAATTTAAGTATTATAAACCAAAAAAATTCCCATCACATGTATGCTTTATTAAAAAAAAAAGTGCTACCTCCAGCAAACTTGAATCCTTTCATAAATATATAGAGACCAAATAATTCAGCACAATGACCTTCACAACAAAGAAAATTAAGGAAGAAAAAGGATGGCAACAACGTGAAACATGTCAACAAAATAATAGTTCTGCACCTACCAATTGATCTTGCCGAAGGTCATCTCCCTTTTTGAATATGACCTTGCAAGTTCCCCCACTTGCTGTTCGAAATGTAAGGCGTAGAGGATGTAAAGCACTTTTAAAAATGGATGATTCTGCTGGCACAATCCCAGTTATGAGCACACCAGGTGCCAAAGGTGAGCGAATTGGCTGAAAAACATGATAAACAGAAATAATCCAGAGAATAGCCACAGAAAAAGTATTGGAATAATGTAAGAAAAATGCATTAGCTCACATACGTAATAGATTGTTAATAACTGACAGAGATACAAAATATTTGAAGAAACCAGTACCTCATCAAAATAGGTAAGCTCACTCAGGAGTCCTGAAAGCAACTGCCTCAATTTTTCAATCTTCTTTTGTGTACCACCACGGACGTTTCTTACATCTCTCATAATAGAACACAGCTGTGCCGTCAATTCAGTTTGACGCACAAGACTTTGCCACAACTTGCGTCCATCTTCTCCATTAAAACCAGTTGCCTTGTATATATATATATATATATAAAGCTATTTGATCAGACATTAATGGTAAATCTAAAACAAACATGTAACTAACTAAAGCTCTAACAGATGTTTGCTGATATAAAAATTGTGCAGCCAGTAAGAAACCATAATTTGAATCTCAATTGCTTGCAATCTTTTCGTCGACATAGAAGAGTATTTTACTAAAATTATCAGAACAATGATATCAAGCTGAATCAATAAAAGCCTCTGAAGTAAACCGGAAAAAACAAGCACAAACAATGATAAGAAACACATACATTCATCATACTATCTTCGAGTATTTCATGAGTACAATAAAAACGCTTTGCATAAGCAGGATCATGAAGCTCCACCGCTACATACCATCGCAGAAAGCTAGCCAACTCGATATTGTACAATGCTGCAGTCAAAAGAAAAGAAGATTCATTAAGGCCACACAAACCATAACTTGGAACAACAACTCAAACAGAGGAATGAGAAATTAACGGGAAACTTAACCATTCATCCCCATTGTCAACATAAGAGATGTTTATTGTACATATAGTCATATCAAAAGCAAACTAATAAAAAAAAAATTCCAGAATTTTATCACCCTTTGTTAGACACAAACTATCCAACAAAAAAGTGAATTGGAGCATGAGAATTATAAGTTAAAAACTTATAAGGGGTTAACATACATCGTTGTACAAGAAAAAGTGCCAAACGAGACTTGTCGGATCTCTCAAACCGAAGGGCTTGTACAAGTTGAAGCAAATAACATTGAAGCTCTTCATCATCAGCCCTTTCAAGGATTCCAACAGCATATGCACGAACCTGATCATGAAAAACATCAACATGATTAAAATGACACTAAGGGGTTCAAAAGTGCAGTAATGAAATTGCTTGATGATCAAACAGATGATATGAGACAAATTCAAAATAAGCTTAAGGAAGGTATTCAAACTCACTTCCTCACTTTCAAAAACAGGAGAAAGAAGTTCCAAGGCATCAGTGACATCAATGGTTTCCCACCTTCCCATTAAGTCAATTGCATGTTTAGCTTCCTGTAATTCATTTGAAATGAAGAAACAATCAGGAATCTGCTGCTGGTCAATTCAGTAATTTCAAATTAAGGAGGTATCAAATAATAATGATGATTTTCTCTGCTCAATAGTATTATTATTATTAGGAGGAGGAGTAGTAGTACAATGATGGGAATTACTCAGATGTCTGACCTGAACATCACTCCATTCAACACAGCGAAGAAACTTTGTAAGGGCCCTCTTATCGGACATTAAAGATAAACGGAATTTCCATAACAAGTGTTTCTCATCACCACTCAAATTGCATGTCGGTGGGTACTTAAGTATTCTTTGTATCGACCTTATGCAAAAAAAAAAAAAATGTGTGGTTATATAGTTTCAAAGATGCACGCACCATCAAATATTAACCATTTGTAGAAAATAATAATGATACTGATGAGACTAGAGATGCACAATAAGTTTTAGCAATGATTAAGCATCAACAATTTCATTTCAATCATATACTCATGTTAAATACAGATATCATGATTATTAATACAAAAAACTCCAAAAGTGTACCATTTATTCTATGCCTCTGCCACATCAATTCACAAGCTTGGAGGCACCATAAGTTACCAATTAAATATATATATATATACAGATGGAGGATACCGAACCATTGTTAATGTGAAAAAAGACAAGACAAGGGTCATTTAAAGAACAATGCAACCACTCATGATGCAACTGAGAAATTGTAGAATCAACTTACTTCCATTCACTTGAACTGGGTTTAAGATCCTTATCAATAATCTCGCGTTTTAAACTCCTTGCAAGCTTTAATTGTTTGTGCTCAGAAGGATTGGTTCTTCCAACTTCAGGATCCCAAACAATTACAAGCTCATTTGTCGTGGATATTGGAGGTGGGGTAAAAAAATTTGATCCTGACTCCTATGAGACAGATCCATCAACTCATCACAATTCAAAAGAATGAAATATTGTCCATTATACAAAAAGAAAAAAAAAAAAACTAATGAAATGTGCAGCAGGAATATTTCACCTATTACTGAAATGGATGATGGGCAATATGAAATATCTAGAGAGTTCAATGCGACGAGGATAAACTGTAACAGCCCACATTATAAAATTCTTTAAAAATATTACCAATCTCAAAAAGAATAAGCTTTTGGCTAGTGATATGCAGCCCATGACAAACTTGAGTCTACACAAGAATGCTAACAGTTCAAACTGCAGACAATAATTTCCATATTAAAGCCCAATAATCAGTTCATCCAGGAAAAAACTAGTATTCAATAGTCAACTATATGACATTTAACAAGTTCATAAAAATCAGCAAAGCCTTCTGATCGAGTTAATTACCACTACTACTAAACATTGTATATCAATTAGTATAGAAAAAAAAATTATTTTGAGTGCAAAAGAACTATAGCAAACCAAACAAATATGAAATAATGAGCAGATAAGAAAACACATCAATTGAAGATGAATTTAAATAATAACCTGAAAAACAACTCTGTGCTCAAAGCTGCAGAAGTCAACTATCAGGCTTAGGTGAGAATTGCCAATTCTACCACTTTCACTTTCCTTTATTTTGTCAATAGCTCTGAATGTGAGGCGGTCCAACCAGTCAACACGCTGCATCTGACCCCTTTCGTACTTGTTCACAAGTCTCTCCAAACGCTCCACCTCCCCACGCTCATGCCTGGGAACCTAGAATACATCATATCAAGCATGCACATAAAAGTGAACCACAGGATGTAAATCAAAGTATAACTTATACCCAAAAAATAAAAATAAAAAAATAGGCAGAATATCAAAACCTTCAACAAACCTTTCCAGGGGTGCTAGTAGGGTGTTTACCGTCAGCTTCTTTTTTTGGCCAGAGACGAAGCTTTTGCTTCCCAGTTTTAAGTTGCTTTTTGCGATTAAAAAGGAGAACAGTAGCCCCTCCAACCAAAGCACCATCCTTATCACATGAAACATCCCATACCTTAAAGCCAACAGAGAAGATATAGAGAACCAAACAAGTGAGATTAGATCTTAATTAGACAAAGAAAGACATTTATAACCAAATAACAAAATTAGCTAATGTTACCTTTAAAACTAATGTCCAATTTACATTATAAATAACATTAATTAATTAACATGCGGACGAATTTGAACCACCTCATTCTTTGTTTCCAAATCCTCATACAAATTCTTGGATGGTTTTCATTTAAGAAAGTAGATATAATAAATGAGACTTACAGTTAATGCAAGTTGTGCTTGAGAGGTCAAATCCCTATATTTAGCACTCAGTGTAACAAGTTCATTCCAACAATATGGATGACCTGATGATTCCAGCCTGGCGTATGAAAGTATAGCAAATGAAGAACAAGTGCAAGATTTTAAAAGAAGCCATGCAACAGAGTTCAGAACAGTAATCCTTAACAGTAGAAAATATTATGAAAACCTTGTTCTTGTTGGTAGCCCAAAAGGAGCGCCATCAATGTACAACGTACATTCAGCAAATAGCTCTGCATTTTTACTCCCATCTGTTGTATCATTACCTGCAGATTTTTTTCAGAAGCTCAGGTATAAATCTTAACCTGCAATCAAACTATCAAAATATTCCAAATTGATTATAGATGTGAAAAGTTTATTCAATCAAGGCTTAGGGTACGAGTTTTTCTTTAAATATATATATATATATATATATTGAAACGAACAAATGTCACTGATGATAATATCTAGTTTCGAAACAACATCTATTTGCTCTTCAAAATCTATGATGCCAAATCAACCAGCGGTTAGTTCTTCAACAATAGTTCCTCAAATCACTAAGATCTAGGGTTTATCAAGACAAAGAACAAGAAGCTCTTATAAACCATGATCCCCAGCTAATTCAAGACGTATGCCTATCCGTGATGCTAATAAAAGACTGATAAAACCCTAATTGCATAGAATTCTTGAAGAAAACCAAAATTCATACCAGTTGGGGATGGAGATTGTGCCAATTGACCCTCCAAACGCTCGATCCGGAAGGTGACGGGGAGATTGATGTCGCAAGAGAGGAAGAACCGGAACTCGTTCGCAGCCATTAGAGGATCACGAATTCCAAGAGTTCATGATAATTTGGGGGGGAACGAGGGAAAGAGAAGCAAAAGATCGACGAGTTTTGCAGTTTTAGTATTTATTGTGCAAGTTAATGAGACAGCCCGCGTACTCAATACAAACCATCTGATGCCATCCCCTTCTTCATTATGGACGGCTCAGATTCACTGAAAGATTTCATGTTTCTCCTGTTGATGATATGGAGTATAAGTATTTGTAGATAAATTATATAAACTAAAATATATTAAGTTTGGTTTTTGTCATTTGAGTTTCAGCTTCTCCAGTGGACAAGAGACAGAAGATGGAGTCCTCTTCTGTAGCAATAAAGAGAAGTATTCAGTTCTTTAGGTTTTCTTCAAGTGACGTGATCCGGAATCATAGGCCCCAAGTACCAGTTAGTTCCCCTCTTCGTTACTTATTACCAGTTAGTTCCCCTTTTCTCTACTTATTTATTTTTTAAGCGGAGTATCTCTTTTCCCCCTTAGGGATGTGTGTTTAGTAGTTGTGTGTTTTTATGTATTTTCTGATTTTCACTGTTGGTGGATCTTGTACTTCTTTTGTTATTTTCATTTTTTTGTATGTCTAATTTTTTTTAATAACTTATGATTTATTCATTTTTTTAAAATAAAATAAAATAAAAATATATTAATTAGTGTATACGAGCTAATTATAACTATATATTTATTTAAATAGTATAAGTTATCAAAAGATTAATTATTTATTAGAAATTCAGCTACCTAAACTGATTTGTTGATATATATATATATATATATTCCAATGTATTAACTGCTCCGTTATTGTCGCAGTGCCATTCAATTGTCAGGTTTAACTGTTAGTGCAACTGCACTATTTATTGGCATGATTTGACACCTAGACCAAGTGACGTGCAACTAAAGTGACAAAGCATAATTGATGATGTGGCAAGCATTGTGACATGGCAAGGAGACTTGGAGTGCAAGGCAAACATCTTGAAGATCTTGGTGGAGCTATTTTTAGTAAGTCTCTAACATGGAGCCAAATATCTTGAAGATCATGGTGAATCTATCTTAAAGATCTTGGTGGAGTTATTTTTGGCAATGCATTACAACTTGAAGACAAGATCTAGGGATGGCAACGGGTAGGGTATGGGTAGGGTATGCCAAAACCCTTACCCGTGCAACTAGCACTCTACATACCCGTACTCTTCGAGGGTAAAAAAATCATACCCTTACCCTTACCGCAGGGATCTGGGATACTCCGCAGTGACCCAGCTTACCGATTGTTCAAATTATCGAATTAAATTTAAATAATAATAAAAAAATAAATTAATTATACATTATATTACAATCTTTAAACACATCCATAAATTCAAAATTACAAGTTGATATATATTTGTTTATCTTAAATTATATAATCACATAAAAAAATGACGTCTATTTAGGGACTCAATGGTAACTCTACCTTTTGTTTTTGTTCATATTTAACCATCTTGGTTTTTTTGTTTAAAAATTTTTTTCATATATCTACTATTTATATTTTTATATAGCTTCTAATTTTATAAATATCTAGTAATATTTTGAATATAAAAAAACATTATAAGTAATTCTCATAAGTTATATCCAATTGATTTTTTTATTAGTATCTTATTTTTTTCATGATGTTCTTATAATTTTTTTATATTTATTTATTTTTTTAATTTAATTATGATTCTTAATATATATCTAAAAATTCAATTTTGATAATATTATCAAATATAAATATAGAAATTAAATAAAAATTTAAAAATAATATATTAAGAGAAAAATTTGAAGTATTATTTTCAAATTAATCACTATGAAAAATAGATATTGAGTAAATTGTGAGTAAATGTTTAGTTTTATAAAAAAATTATATATATATATATGAGAGGGTAAGGAGTGCAGTGCAGGGGTTTTTACCCTGCACCCTCTTCAACTGAGGGTAAGGGAGTAAGGGTACGGGTAGGGGTAGGGAGGGCATACCCTTGCAGGCCGATCTGCACTCAAAAACTAACGAGTAGTACCAGTGCACGTGACCCCTGGGTCAAAGAGGGTAATACCCTCTTTGACCAGGTACGGGTACGGGTATACCCGTCGGGTAGGGTACAAATTGCCATCTCTAACAAGATCATATCAAAACCATATTTAGGTGATTTGATTGAAGACTAAATATGGTGGAACTTAATTAAAGAAAGATCTATTCATGGTGTGAATGAAGATATGATTTGAAGAATCCTTGATGATTGAATTGATTGATTGAAGATCTATTGAAGGCAAGATTTGAGTATCAAACTTGGGTGAATTGAAGATCAAGTTTGGAGAATCTTTGAAGACCAAATTTAGGTGAATTGAAGACTAAGTTTGGTAAGTTTCATGGAAGACGCACAAGGGACGTCGCGCCCTTGCGAGAGGGACTGCGTGATGAGGAACCGAGGAGGTAGGCTAGTTCGCGGCGATCGGGATCGGGAGATTTGGGTCGCATCGACTCGGACTAAGCATGACCGGGAGGTTGATGGGTCTTGAGGTCGTCCATAGCGTAACGGAATCGATCAAGTCGTGCAGTCAGGGCCATGTTGCAATTCATGTTATAACAGGAGTTGCAACAGCTAATTTCGGCAGGTTTTTAAATTAGTAGTCGCGGAGATTCTAAAAGAGTTATGTGCTATATTTGGGACGTTGAGGCGTCTATTTAAGCTACCTTGCTCGTAGATTGTAGGTATGACTTTTAAGTGACTCTTGGAGGAGAGTGTGTGAGCACCAAACAATCTAGAGAGGGTAGTGATCTTTATTGTTGAGAGTGTGAGTGACAAGTGTTTGTACTCATCTATTTTTATCTCTTTTAGTGGATTGTTTATTTCCGGGCTTGGCCCCCCCAGACGTAGGCGAGTGGACGCCGAACTGGGTTACCAACCTTGTGTGTCTCCTTGTGTTTGTTTGTGTGCTCTTTCTTTATTGGTTTGTGTGAGACTTCTATGAGTGCTTAAGTGTTAACTAATACCCACAAACCACACCGGAGGAACTAACATTAACAGTTTTTTTTATTATTTTTGAAAAATGAATATGTTAGTGTTAACGGATAACTTAATGAATAAATATATTTTATTATTAAAAAATGGGGTTTTCACATGATAAATAGGATTTAAAACTCAACATAATTTAAATATAATAAATTTGTTATTACATTTGTAAACAAAAATTACAAACCATAATTTTAAAGCATGTAAGTAACTACAAGCGAATTTTAAAGTATAAAAAAAAAAGAAATATTTTTATTTTTTATTAAATTAAGATCTATAATTAGGATCAAGCGCTCCCTCAACTTTCTGAGCACTAGACCTACAGACCTTATCGGTGATTCGGCGCATACTACTGATCCGGAGTAGTACTCCTCTTCTTGTTGCTGGGCAAGTCTGCTTCTCTAAACGGTAGCCTTCACCAGTTCAACTTGTTTTCTTTACTTTTATTATTTGTCATGCTGTTGTTTTGTCTTGCTCACTATTTTTCTTATCTCTGGTGAGAATTTCAGACAGTTCTTTTTACTTAGTTCTTCATGGTAGTTGTTACTTCTCCGTTGTATTTCCCTGTATTTTTTTTCAATAAATTTGTGATTTATCTACTTTATTCAAAAAAAAATTTGAGGGTAAGTAATTAGGAAAAAGAAAATATGGAGCCAAAGATATTCTATTATTAAACTAATAAAACATGCACACTAATACATATGCAACCTTGTCACACCAATACACATGCACACCAATACATATGCATCCAATCACAATTGTCACACCAATACATGCATGCCCCCGGGTATTTTTCACAATGTATACATACATCTATCAAACTCCATACATTCTACAGCGCACACACAAACAGCACTCTTATTCTTATTGTTATGCTCATGCATTTTTGTTAGCAAGAATCTTGGTCAGTATTCATCTTGTAACTCGCCGTCTTGCTTTCGAGCAAACAATCAATCGGTGGGACCGTCGGGCGGTGTGTTGCTCCGTAAGCCTGCCAACAGAACGGCCCAGACATCTCTAACCCTTTGTTAATCGGTTCGAGCTCAATGTCAGTCAAGGAGATGGCTAAACATGGTGAACTATCACTGCAAGCTAAGTGCACTGGTTTTACAGTATAAGTCCCTTTAATTTTCTCATATGTGATTCCTGACAATGCTACCGCTGATGTTTGGTTCTTGCATGAACTTTTCCCATCACAATAATACTGATCAATCACAATTGGCATCTCAACTTGTGAGACCTGAACATTTGTGAATTTGATGTTCTTTGCTAACCCTGAACCACCCTGTCACCAAAAAACAGAAAAGATTTTAATTCAAATTAAACACTAACTAATATTAATTACTTTCATATATATACAGTATTATTATAAGTGATTAACCTGCCATGACTTGATTCTGACACCAGTTAAGGTGTTGGCAAAGTGAACATCCTGAACAGTGACATTGGAGACACAGGCTTTGGTCTTGTCCTTGCCAAGACCTCCAATGCTGATTCCATGGCCTGGTCCACAGTTAACATCATGCACCATGATGTTGGAGCATCCTGTTTGGATGGAGATGCAGTCATCTCCTATTAAATAAAGAAAGAAGAAAACAATTTAGATTGATTAATATTTGGTTAAAGAAACTTAGAATTAAAATTTTATATGAGAACTAATTACCACAGGCAAGATCACTGTGATGGATAACAGCATCTCTGGAGTTCTGAAGATGGATTCCATCAGTGTTGGGGCTGTCTCCAGGTGAAGATAGAGTGATGTTGGAGACCTCTAATATTTCACAGTTATCAAACTTGAGGTGACACTGAGGACTGTTCTGGATTCTAATCCCTGTAACCTTAACATTATAGCTACCATAAAACCTTAATGCCTGCCAGAAAGGTACAAATGTATCATATAACAATATCATTCCATCAATAAACCAATCTAAAGTAGTTTATTCACGTCAGATCTTACTGTTGGTTTGCTGTGTGTCTCCTTTCCTGCCTGCAAAAAACCAAGAAACATAATATGACTTTTTGTTAAAATTTGTATCCCAAAATTGATCCTGTTGAGAGTGCAAGAGTTCTTCCCATGATATGGACATGTTTAAAAAATTTTGGCCATCAACGGCTCAAATTAAATTCAAATAAACCCAACTTGAGCTTTATTTAAACATATATTAACGTTTTATTATCATACTATAACTTGGGTTTTTTTATGTAAATTTATATGTTTTTGATTTTATTTCTTTTTAATACGATGTGTTCATGCGCATGATCGATATTTACCAAATTATCATTGAGATATGAACTACTCCACCAGGTGCTTCCTTGGCCTTCTATTGTACCACTGCCTTGTATTGTGATGTCTTTGAGCTTTGTGAACTCAAGCCATTGTAAGATACCTGAGTTCCAAGCTTTCGAGCTTGTCGGCGCAATAATGGTTCCATCCAACTGCATGCATTATATGCATTAGATTATGAATTAAGAACAAAAAATAAATAATAAATTCGTTGTTATTTAGATTGTTTTTTATACCTGAAACACTATGTTAGGTTGGCAATCAGGACCGGCAAAAGAGATTGGACCTACTAAGAACTTGGAATCAGAAGGAACTAGGACTGTTGATGATTGAACTTTGCAAGCAGCTGCCCATGCAGATTGGAATGCCTGCATTGTAGAACATCATTTACATCTAATTAGTTTAATTAGAATTAGTAGACATGGAAATGTAATTATTGATTGATCATTTGTTGAAAGATAAACACCTTAGTATCATCGGAAATTCCATTCCCCTTCGCGCCGAAATCTAGTACATTGAACTTTTTTGAAGGCTGTGGGCTTGGTTCAGGGGGTGGACTTGGTTTCGGTTCCGGTTCCGGTTTTGGTTTTGGTTTCGGTTTCGGTTTTGTTGTACTGCTTGAATGGAGGTCACCTTTTCTCGCCTCACAGACTTGAAAAGTAGAACTAAGAATGAAGAGAAGAATGAGGAGAAAAGAAAAGAATTTTACAGTAAACATAGTCATGTTTTCAAGTATGTTATCAGTGTATGTGAATTGAATGATATGAAAAAGTGGAGGGAAGCATGAGTTTAAATAGCCAAAATGTGGCTCCTCCACACAAGCAAAAGCTGTTTGATTACTTGAAGGAATTCAATGTCATAATCCAAAGTTTATACTTTTATTATGTCTTGAGATTTTATATCAAACAGTAAGGAAACAAGAGTGCTGAGATCCAATGCTGAATATTATTTTATGTTTGAAAGATTTTTCAATAAAATTCACCAAAATGTAAAAGAGGACAGACAAACAGGGCACTGCATAATATACATGAAGGATGAGTTTGGGAAGTTCTTAACCACAACATGTGAACAAAACCTTGCGTTTAAGGAGCGGTTTGCTTAGTTTGTATTATCATTAATTATCCACTTGGCCTCTAGATAATGACTTTAAGACATTCTTTGATTGATTTTTAGGGAGCATAACGAACAATTAGATGATTATGGATACAAGTTATTTCACTTGTCAAGCACGCCTAATCATGTTGTTGTTGACATAGTTCTATGGAATCTTTAAGAGTCTTACACATGTATCAATAATGTTAATCTAATAATATCATACTATAAGTTTGATTAGGGAGAGATGTATAAACAACAACTATTTTTTCTTCTAATGTAAACACCGAAAGATCTAATGAGTGAAACTAAATAAAAAAACAGTACACAAATTTATGTAAAAAATCCACAATCAGGAGAAACCATAGGTAATAAAAAAAAATAATTTTCCTATATTCAAAATGAAATATTTAGTTTATCAAAATCATTTCATCGTAATAAAATCTTGAAATATGTTTTAATAAATTATAGGTTGACAATAAGTAAAAATGATCTGGATTTAATTCGGGTCATGGCCTAACTTTACTACTGATTAATTAAGTGCAGTTCAATTATCTAAATTCTCTAAATAGGTTAATAGTGTCAAGGTTTTATCCCACACCCCCAACTTAATTAAGTGCAATTCAATTATTTAAATTATCTAAATAATTAATACTATTGAGGTTTTATCCCACACCCCCAAAGGGTGAGAAACTGGCTATCAATCTTTCCACTTTCACTCGAGATCTTAAAAAATTCTCAAATTTTTAAAAATCACATAAATTATAAATTTTTTTAGTTAAAATAAAATTTAAATAACAAACTCTATCCATAAAGAAAAGACACAAGTTCAATAACTCTGTTTATTTTATTGAAAGAACGCTCATCACTCCAAACCATATGAATAACTTTATTTCTATTTTAAAGTATATTCAAGGATGTTTTTGATGTTTTTCTCCCTCTGACATTCTGAAAATAGGAAACCAAAGTTTGCACATGACATAGCTCCAATTAAATCACGTTATGGGTAATAATATATGGTAGTATTTGGCGTCATTGAATAACAACAATTTGATTTAATAACATTAAGTTTCCATCATGCCAATGGCCCCATAAATTAAACTGCTGTTCTAGAGTTTCCATTACGTGTCCCTCTGCTTGGCATTGCATGTTCATATTCAATGGTGCATTTGAATGAAGTTTAATTAAGATCATCGCTTGCACGACAAGAACAATGCTCATCTTAATTTTTTGTATAGTTAATTATCCAGGATTTGAAAATAAGATTTCTGAAGTTCATAACTGTAACTAATGAGATCCTGATTGAAAACTTTATTGTTTTCTAGTAATCTTCTCAAAAGGATATTAAATTTTATGCAGAAACTTTCTCCTTGATCCAATTCTTAGGCTTTGTTTATTAATTATCTCATATGTTTTCTAGTTCTCCAAGTAAAAGTTTCATTTATTAATAAGGAGAAGAGAACAAAGAGAGAGATTATCATAAATCTAGATCTACTAATAGATAGAGTTTATTAACTTAATCACTCACTTTCAAGTATTAATGAAGCAAGATTGGATGTTGATGTAGACCTTAGACAAATTTATATGTAATTATGAATTTTCTGAGGGGCATATATGCCAAATCAAACTCCATCTAAAAAGATGTACTTCAAATATACTCAATAGATTCACAATAGAATCATTAACCATTCTTTCAAAACATCAACATTTGATAAACCCAACCAAATTATCAAAACTATTAGATAAGAAAACTTAATTTTTTTTTCCTGCAGAAAAAAAATGAGCACAATAATGATTCATTCATTTCATCCATTAGTTCCACAACTACATAATAAATAGCCAACTTCTGACATCCACTAAGGCAATAAGCCTACCAAATATAAAGAGAAACCCAATCACATATCTAAATTGGGTGACTTTAAATACATGTACAAGTAGATAGAGGAGAAACCAAGATATATATTTTTTTCTTTCTTAATTTTGTTCAATTCCTTCTTAAAACTGCTTCATAGGCATTCTTAATTTCATGCTAGACCATTAGACAGAGAACCAATGATTATACTTCACCTTCATTAGATCTCTTGCTTCACTGAAGCTTCATATACCTCAACCTACAAAACGTATCAAATTGAAACCCATAATCAGATGAATGAATCATTTGATGTGACAATCCAAATTACATTAACAAAAAACAAAAACAGATGCAGACATTTATATATACAGAAACTCAGATCTTGTTGAAAGCAACTGCTGTATATATGTGTATATATATATATATATTGAAATCTAAATTTATTAAATTAAGTGATGTGTGATACCTCTGCTCTTCATTAGTGACACGGGAAGAAGCAGGAGACTTGTAGGTGGGGAATGGAACTTGGCCAGACTCAATGTGGTTGAGGTCCTCAATGAGGAGCTCATAGTGTCGCTTAACTTCTTCGGCAGACTTCCCCTCGACGGCACGGGCGACGTTCTGCCATCGGTCCGGTGTGTCCTTGTCAAACACGGCCAGTGCACGTTCGAACATTTTGTTCTGCTTGGTTGTCCAAGATGAACCTGAGCTACGTGACAGTGATCCTGATGCCATTGTAAGGCTTTGAGATCTAAGGAACTAGTGCAAATGTAAATGTTTTGGTTTTAATTTGAGTTTGAGTTTGAGTTTGAGTTGGCTCTAAAAGGCTTCTTATAAGAAGATGAAGGAGAGTGGGGTGCAGCTAGCTAGTTGGAGAATAATACTTGTGCAAAAAGGAGGGAATAAGTATTTAGAAGTAATAATGCTTGAGAACAACAAAGAAGATGTTGTTTTAATTTGTTATCACTGGAAATTGGTTATAGTAATCCTAGTGAGAAGTTTGGGAGTAGAGACATGAACATCTTTTTAATGTTCTTCTACTCATTGGATAAGAATAAATAAGCACTGATATCTCATCTTTCCTGGAATGAAGGGCAAAGTATAGATAATGTAAAGAGATAGGTATCTCTTTTATTATTTGGCAGTGCAATGAGCCACATGTATGCAAGAACTTAGCTAATATTTTTGTCTGCTAGAATCGCTCATGAGTTTGTCTACTTTTTATTAAAGCTTTGTTTCCAAGGACTACTTCATAGCTGGCCTGTACTTTTCATGTCTTGTACAAACACCATTTAGATGTGTGATGGATTCATTTTTTACAGTTTAATATATATATATATATATATAAATGTACCGCAATTAGTGGAATTTGGTAGTGCATATATATGTCAAGTGTGTCATTGTGAAAAAAAGGAACACAAATGGCTGATTAATAATTTCAAGATACCACTGCTGAGGTATGCCGAATATTGGAAATGTTGACCGGAGAATATCAGTTAAGAATTCTGCTTAAAAACTCTGAAATTCCAACTTGAGAATATCACCAAGTTGGTAAAGAGAACCTGAATCTGTGGGCCAATTTTAAGTGCTGCATACTCTTTAGTCTTTACCAAGTTGATGTGCCTTTGCAAAAATCAATTCTCACTGCAAATGATAGTAATTCAATTCACACATATATTACCTTTTTTCCTGTAGATTCACTTCCACAGTTAACTGAAAAAAGGTGCAGAGTTCCCAGAGAATTGCTGTTGTTTTAACTGGAATCTTGCCAAGGATTTTTGAAGATTTGGAGTGCAGTAAAGTGGTCCTTGAGATGCAAATTCCTGATAACATGTAGTAGAGTATTTATTCATCATCTCATGTCCATTCCAAGTAAAGCTAACGTGAGTGGATTCTTTGCCTTTCATTCTAATAAACAAACTCCATTTTCAAGTTGGTGGAATCCATAACAATATGTCTTCCAATCTAATCTATCAGATTGGAATTTCTTCCTCTCTTTCTTTTTTTCTTTTTTTTTCTTTACTTTTTTTTAAGGTCAAATCTGCATAAATAATATGCAGTTGACTGTAATAACGTAAGATTTTACAATTTTAATTTCAAGTCACTAGAGCAAGTTGTGAAAAAAGATAACCAGCATTACATGAGAACCATCTACAAAGGGAATCATGAATCAAAGGAACAAGATGCTAATCAACTTTCAAATCTTTGATGTTCCGACAACAACGAAGGCCAGCCGGAGGAATTTTCTCTTGACTTTAGAGATAAGCAATTCAGAGACCAAGCAATGAGAATCATGCAAGATATTTGTTCCCATGCCTGTGGATGTAATGTATCTATACTAACTATATCATGCTTGCAACTGAAAAGTTGAGAATCTGCAGAGAAAGGTTAAGTTTACTTTGGTTTGATGATAAATGATGATAATATATAGATGATAATAGATGATAATATGCATGTGGTTTGGACTGGTTGGATTTGATATGATTGTAGAAAAAGAAGGAGACAAGAATAAAATTTCTATAGTATTACAAACATAATTGAGTTCTTGAATGATCTGGGTATAATTCTTATTTGGTCTAAACTGGATGGGGAACTTAGCTTTCAAGTGTGTCTGATTCTCAGTTGAATGATATGAAACTCAGACTGTGACTGATCTGGACTGGACTGGACTGGACTGAAGTAGGAAAGATGAAATAAGGCCTTATATATATATATATATATTTTTTTTTTTTTATATTTGGTACCAGACACCAATTGTGACTGTCACACACTTTGTTTTTCCTGATGTTTTTTTCTAGAACTGATGGAGAGTTGATGTGAGAGAAGATGCGTAAATATTGGTTTGATTCTAAAACACAGTATGCTGAGTCTACGGTGCATTAACATCATAATCAGTCTCTGCTTTGAGATTCGTCTTCTTGATGTGATTTTTTTTTTTTTTAAGTTGTATATTCGAGGTACAAACTAGATACTCCTGCATCAATTAGGTAGCTTTTTGAGTGGGTATGAGGGAGTATTAATCTTGAGTATTAATTTGGGTATCAGGATTTTCAAAAACAATAATTTGGGTATCAAGTGATCTAGTGGAGATTTTTTAAAATTTTTTTTGGTAAAAGTAAATAAATCATATCCATTAATATAAGTTTAAAGAGTATATAGAATATGGATCCATACCAAGAAGTCATAATCTCCTCCTATGGAGCAAAATCATAGTGCTTTGTCCCTGTTAAAATGCAAACTTGGGGTTTTTGGTTTTTCTAAATATTATAATTAAGCCACGAATAAAATTCAAATATCATCCAACTTTAAAATAAAAAGAACAACCACTGTCTAGTGTAGTCTACTTAAATAAACAGACTAAAAATTGAATTTGTGGATCAGAAATACTGTTGTAGTACTGCATAATATTGTTGGATAATACTATACAAATATTATTGGGTAATATTGTAAAACTATAAGAACTTTGGATTGTTACTTGTAGTACTTTGTAATACTGTACTGTTTGTTGGGCCTAATGTGAGAGGGTATCCTTTTTCTCCTCTCCAATATTGCATAATAAGAAAAATTTATTAGCTCAATTTTGTTCATAAAAATTTTATGGACGTCCAGAGTTAATAAATCTCTAGCAAGACAATAAACCTCCATAATTAGTGTGTCACTATATATGTCTGTTCTTTAATAACTTCTTTACAAAACAATGTTTGTATCTTTGTTAAAAAAAAACCTCACTATTGAGTAAAGAGAAAAATGAAATACCATTATATGAAAAACCTCACTATTTATAATTCGTAAATTATTTTCTTTAATTTGATATGTCTTTATTAATTAAAAAATATAAAATTAAATTATAACTTATTAATTTAATTAAATTATAAAGTTATAAATATAAATTGTAAAGAAATAAAACTAAAATTTAAAAAGAATTAAAAAATCAAAAATCAAAACTGAAAATCAAAATAGAAATAAAAAATAAAATAAAAAAATATAAATTTAAAAATTAAAAGCAAAATTAAAAAAAGAATTAAAAACAGAAAATCAAAACCGAAAATCAAAACAAAAATAAAAAATAAAAAATATATAAATTTAAAAAATTAAAAGCAAAATTTAAAATAAAATTAAAAAAAATTTAAAAAAACTGAAAATCAAAACTGAAATTAAAAACAGAAATAAAAAATAAAATGAAAAATTAAAATAATGTTGCTACAGTGCGCACAATATCTTGCACGTCACTGTAGCAAATTCTCATTTTGACTCCCCAAATAGCGCATGGTTGCAAATTTTGGGCGTCAAATCCAACCCAAAACGTCACATTTGACGCTGGGTTGGAGATGCCCTAAGTGGATTGTTAGAAGGAGAAAATGAATGCATGATAGAAAAGTGTGTCAATAGAATTTCTCTGGTAAGCATATTTAAATATCAGACAACAACAAAATTCTTGGCATGTTGTTCAAATCAATTGTTTTTTTAGTTTTATATCCATCCTAAAAATATTAATTTTTGTATATTTGTGGGATAAGATCACAACATGAGAACAATCACATAAAAACAGAGACATTGTGTGGTTTTGCAATATTGCCTCCTCCATACGGTAAAGAAGAATTATGCTTTAAAAAAAACAAAAAACCTTAATAAAACCTCTCAATCTACCCCAAAAGTTTTTTTTTTTTTTTTTTAATTTCAAGGGGCTAATTTCCCTTCAAAACAAATCTATTACAAATCTTTTTATGTCAAGTGAATTAGACAGCACATCTACATTGATGACTAATTCAATTTTTTTCTCTGTCATATAATATAATACTAACTAGATATATTCACAATTAAAATATGTTTAGCAGATGATGTTCATATCACAATATTAAGTGTGGGTAAAAAGATTTATCATATATATATACATATATATATTTTTTTGTTAAGTATGGGAAATAACTATGCAAACTTATAACTCTTTAGTTCTCAATTAACATATATTTAAAATAAATAAATAAATCACAAAATTTATGTTTAAATCATGTATTGGGAAACCTTTGAGTTTTTATAAGAGTTAAATATTTTAATTTTCGGTCTTTTTTTTTTTAAACGACAAGCGTCTGTCTCTGGAAAGGGGTGTTGAGCTATCTTCCGGCCTTGAGAGGTGCGAAGGTGATCCAGTTTAACTACGGTATTCAATGTTGGAACATGTACCCCAGGCAGTCAGGTAGAGTGTCTTTCTTCTGGAAAGGGGTGCTGAGCTGTCTTCCGGCCTTGAGAGGATGTGTGTTGCAAGGTGTTAATTCAGGGACGGAGACCCTTTTTTGGAAAGATCGGTGGGTGGGGGGCAGGGCGCCTAGGTATTTGTGGCCTGACGAGTTCAGTAGGACACATGCACCCAACGGTACGATAAGTGAGCTGGCAAGTTTCTTGGATCGTGCCCCCTTTGAGAGCGAGCCTGATATCCAGGCTATCAGGACATGGCTACGTGGACCCTTTGATAATCGAGAGGATAGCAAATGGTGGAATCTTGCAGGAAATAGTAAATTTACAGTGAAATCCTTTTATAATTTCCTGCGGATGGGGGGCTTCGATGTCCTATTGCGCGATTTTTTTGGCGTAATGTCAGCCCCAAAAAGATTTCGGTGTTTAATTGGCTGGCCTGGCAGGATAAGATCCTCTCGCTTGAAAATTTAGAAAAGCGAAGATGCAATAAGCTCCTAACGGCTACTTGTGTGTTGTGTCATACCGGCGTGGAATCGGTGGATCATCTTTTCCTGCAGTGTCCGTTCGCAAAGCAGGTGTGGAGGCACTATGTGGAGATTTTGCATATCCCAGATCCTCCTGCTTCTATGTAGTTGATTTGGGGTCCCTGGAGAGCTACTGTTAGACCGACTTGTAGGGACATGGGAGACTTAGTGGTCAAAGCAATTGTGTGGAATATTTGGATTGCTAGAAATGATTACATTTTTCACGCTATTTGTCTGTCTGCTCATGCTCTGACAAGGAAAATTGATTTCATGCTTTTATCGTGGTTTTCTACAGCTACTGAAGGTTCTAGAGCGAAATTGGTGGAGCCCTGTGAGGCCATCCGCAGGTGTCTCGACTTCGTGGGCCCTCAGGGGGAGGAGACTGGAGGGGGCTTCCCCTCTAACGAGTCTGGAGGAGATGTTCCTTCGGAGGAGACACATATTCAGTCCACGGTGTAGTTGTCCCATGATCTCCAGGCGCTATTTGTGTTGTGGCGGCCTGTGTGTTGTTTGTTTTATTTTGTACTTGTTCCCTGGGGTTATTGTTCTTTTGTCACCACTTCTTGTGGTAGCGTTGTAGTCTTGTTTTTGCTCCGTGTGTTTTGTGTGGAGATTTGTGGGTGTTTGTGATGGTTGTCTTTTTTTTAATTGAAGTGGTTTATCCACCTTTTCAAAAAAAACATCGCTCTATCTCTATGACGTGTGAGTTGGTTGTGAAATCACTTATGAATTAATTCCTTCAACAAAAATTTGAACCCTCACCACTTCACACGTCACACTGTCTCTATGATGTACATCACACGAGAGATTTATTTTGGTGTCATTAACCACTAGAATCAAGTGGCTTTGGTCTCCAACAAAGTTCGGTGATTTTGTCACAGTGGGGCCAGTTTTATTATTGGTAATAATTTTTTAATATTAATTTAATAACCACAGATTCCAAATAAAAACCAAACACACAGCAGACACGCAGAACATTGACAAAATACATTTGAAAGTCAAAGGTCTTGCAAGAGGTTAGCAAGAGATACCGTTCACACTGATAAAAACCAAGTCGTAGTCTTTCGCGGAATTTTCTTCTTTATGGACTTTTCTATGTGTGACGTGTCAGTGTGTGTGAACGGGCTCAGCCACAGGTTCTTCATCTTGACGTATACTATAGGCGATGTCTTATTTCAATAATAGCCTTCAGAATGCGAGATGATGTGATGCATCTACGAGGCTAATTTGGGGAATTACTCATGACTTATTTTTTTTTTAAAGACCCCTTAATAATGAGATAATAATAATATTAGAATTAATGCAAAGACCCTTAATTAACCGTGCAAAGACCCTTAAGTCATCATTTTAATTCTCCACTCAGAAGTCACCACTAATTTCCACTAAACAAAATCTAACCTTAGATATGTCAAATAAAAAAACATTTTATATTTATAATTTATTAACAAAGTATATAAATATTATATAAATATAAATAGTGATTTATTCACTAATTATTACTTGACCTATTAATATCGTGTCTTTTACATAAAATTCTCATTTTATAGAAGTCCTGAGATTTAAACCTATGCAAAATAAAGACAAATATGTTGTTGAGCTTGTGATTATGTTCTACATCTGTACAAATCATGATTTAAACTTTAAATGAAAGTATTTATTATCTAGTGTAAAAAAAAAAAAAAAATAGTGACTTGTTCATTATACATATTATATTCAATATAAGAAATTCGAAACACACCAAACCACTAAATTGAACCCACAGAGCATGGATCGAGCTCAACTAAAAAAAAATCTCACAAAACTTCAATATCACCCAACAATTTTCGTGTACCACTAACCCACTTGCTTACATGAATAAGACCTCGTTTTGAATCTCGTCCTGGCACGTACTCATAAATCACTGAATTGACGTGGCCATCATTGTAGCAGTTCAGCAGCCAAAATTTACCAGTTGCATGACCCCATTGACACATTTAGTTAAAATATTTATTTTTATTTTTCACTTTAAAATTATTAACTAAAGTTTTTATTGATATTTTATTCAAAATATCTAGGTGTTCTTATCTCAACTAGAAATCTAAGACTCGGGAGCCTAAGCATAACCAAGAGGTTTTTTTATCTTGTTCAGTTGTTTGTATGTGAAAGATCTCGAGTTTGAAACCTTTTATGACAATAAAAAATAAAAATAAAAATGTATTTGTCGCCAATTTGGTCCAAAAATCCATCAATTTATGAAAGACTAACTCTCCTTGATCAAACAGGGACGCTGTATTTGGTAAATGATGATGGAAGTTTTATTCTAATTGTTTGAAATGTTGTCACGGTGTCACCCATCATTAATTTCCTTCAACTATCTTTAATCTGGGCTCGCTAAATTTTTCCACCAAGTCCCATCGCACAAAGTGTTTTTTTTTTAAGCATGAGATTCTTAACTGTTTACCAGTTTTTTACCTAAGAATCATCATCGTCATAAAGAAGAGTGAATACACAATATTCAAATGGTTTGCTTAGGATAGTGAAATATTAACAATCGATAAACCTCTCAAAGCGAAGATGCAATAGAATCTCTATGGCAACATGCGTGCTCTATGACGAGGAGAAAGAATTCAACTACTTTCTATTCCTTAACTGCCCATTTGATTCTCATTTTTAGGACTATTTTAAACACCTTTTCAATCTTATTAATCCTCCAAATGTTCTTAAAAAGTTTGGTCTTCATGGAGGTGCATGTATGATATCAATTTGAGTGGATTTGGGAATATTCGTATTGTGGCTATTTACTAGAATGTTTAGTTTGAATGTAATAATTTTATCTTCAATTACAATGCACTGACTTTATCTATCAATGCGGATCATGATCACATCCTCATCCTAAGGAGCCATGTAACTTTGTCTTCTTTTATTCTTATATCTTCTTTGTAACTATTTCACTTGTTAAATTTTATGCGTTCGATTCTTAAGTTTTAATTAAGTATGGTTTATCTATTTTATAAATAAAAAAATATAATTTTTATTTATTTATTTTTAAAATCAAATAAAAAGGCAGAATTTTTCATGGTGGCTGGACTTGAGTATAGCAACCTCTCAAGTAATACTACAATTTTTCGTTTTTAAAACAATTTATAGATACGCTGACTCTTCTAAACAATTAAAAAATTGATAATAATAATAATTATAATTATTATTATTTATTATATCAATATATTCAGGAAAAGAAAAAGAAAAAGTTAATAAACTCATTTTCGGAAGGTTCATGATCATCATCATCCCAGTGAAATGCTGATGTTGGTGGTTAATTAATCTTTTGGTTCTTCGGAAAATCCTTTCTCCTTTTCCATTCACAGAAGACGATGGCCGAGACACTTGCCCAAAGCTCACAGCTTTGCTGTTGCAGTCGTATGGACATTCATATCAAGCAGAGGAAGTCTCTGTGTAGGATTTTCTTGTTCTGATCCTTTTTATGCATGGTATTTTTCCTGAAAGGTCTTGCCTTTCTTAGTTTTGGTTTAATGTTTGTGATTTGTTTGATTTGGTCTCATTTGTTGGTTTATGCATGAAAAGTATCTGGTTGAAGAACTCTGGTCACGGGGTCTCCGTTCTGAGTCATTGAGAGAAGATAAGGAGGTGAAAAAGGTGCTCTTTTTGAGGCACTCTATGTTCATTGAAGCTGTAGAAGTGGAAGGTGCTGGTTTTTTTTTTTTTTTAATTACTGTGAGGATTTCTGAACTTTATCTGGTTCTGTGGCAAGAATTACTGCTAAATGTTTTTCTTGTTTCTCTGATTGAATCTTCACATACTTGAACCTTATACAGATAATAATAGTTTTTGACTTAGATGGGGAAAGATGCTGCTAAAGCGCAAGTTCTGCCAAATTCTTGTTGTGTAAAGGTGAGTTTTCCACTTGATTTCTTGATAATCGGAAGCTCAAATTGGGATTATATAATATAAAAGATGTGTTCATGATTTTTATATTGAAAAAAAATTCTTTTGTTGAATCTATTTGTTTCTTAATTTGTTATGCATCAGTTTAGTTATTTCTGATTGATACTTTGTTGTCAGGCGCACACTTCAATATGTCATGAGCTTATGAAGGTATTGGATAGAATTTATTGTATTCTTCCTGAAATAGAATTAGCTCGGCCTGGATGCCGATCGGGGATACAAGAGTTGTGTTCCCTAAACAATGCGGTCGAGAAAGCTATGCTACTTCTTCGGCACTGCACAGAATCTAGCAAGTTATACTTGGTATTTACAGTCTTTGGATTTACATGAACCAAGTTATTGAATCATATAATGTTTTTTCTGATACATCTTTGAGTGTATGTCATGGTCAGCTGCTTGTGATTTATATTACACAGGCTATAACTGGGGAGACTATTTTGCTAAGATGTGAAAGGATAAGGAATTCAATGAATCACAGTTTAACTCAAATTCAGAATATGGTTCCCGAGCGATTAGCTGCTCAGGTTAGTGAAACTTTTATCTTTAATGAGTACGCACCAAAGGCGTAAATTGATGCTGGTTTAAGGACATATTGCATAACATATTGGTTTGTGCTTGATTGACAGATGGGTGAAATTCTCAACTATCTCAGAGGGGTGAAGTTTTCTATTGATTCAACAGAGGAGGCGGCAGCGAAGATTATCCTAGAATTGCTTCAACAGACTGAAACAAGTGCTGAATCTGAATTAGAAGCATTCCAAGTTGCTGCTTTCAAGTTAGACATTATATCTTCTAAAGCTCTTTTGTTGGAGAGAAGATCAATTATGAAACTCTTGGAGAAATTCCGAGGCACTGATCCTAAAAAGGAGGGGATTCTCAAGTTCCTCCTCTATCTTTTGAAGAAGCATGGAAAGAAGGCCATCTCTAATTTCACCAAGGGTAAAATTTTGAATTCTAAATGCACTTTTAGTGGCTCACTTATTTCTGACGCCAAGCCTCACAATCGATCATCATGTTTCAACACAACTCCTGAGGAGTTCCTTTGCCCAATCTCATTAAAAATAATGTTTGATCCCGTGACCATCGCATCTGGGAAAACATATGAAAGATTATGGATTGAAAAGTGGTTTAATGAGGGAAATGATACATGCCCGAAGACTAGGAAGAAGTTACCTGACCTTTCTATGGTTCCAAATGCCAAAATCAAGGAATGTATTGCTGATTGGTGCAGAAAGCTTGGCATCTATGTTCAGGACCCTGGTTATCAAGCTAATCCTACAAAATTCCTCACTTTTGATTCATCGCATTTTGACTCCATATCTAGTTTGATGAATGTCCCCACACTATTGTTAGAAGGGACAATGGGCAATTACATACTTCAAAGTGATCAAAGCAATGCTTCATTTATATCTTCTCAAATTGACTGTTGCACGGATTCATCCCATGTTAAAGACATTGGTATCTCAAATGGTAACCTTTTTTACAAACTTCTCTTGGTTGGTAACTATCAAATATCCCAATGTTCTATGAACTTTGACCGAGATGCATATCTAAAGTTCTTCAATAGTCTCACTGAACTTCCAATTGAGCTCCAACGGAAAGCAGTGGAAGATGTGAAACTTCTTTTGAATGTTGAAAAAGAAACGCAGCATGCTATGCTATCTAATGGATTTGCAGAAGCACTTATGTTTTTTATTAAGAACGCAAATGGTCTGTCAAATGTGCTAGCACAAAAAGCAGGAGCTCAAATTCTTCTTGCTCTTCTCGATAAATGGAGGTCATAAATTTTCCTTTTGTAGTTTTTCTTTTATCTGATTTAAGTTAAAAGATTGAATGAACAAAAAACATGAATTTCACTACACTGAAACATCTTTTGTCAGGTATGAAGTCCCATCTTTATGTGAAGATGCATTTCAGCTGTCGATGATGTTCCTTAATTCTGAGTTAATAATGGAATCTCTCATGATCATGAGAATTCTGACATCATGTGATCCAAACTACTTATTCAACATCGTGGCATCGGGTGCTGTTCCATTGCTTACAAGACTTCTGGATTCTGAAGACACAGGTATTCTTGAACTGGCACTGATGATCATAACTGATATATCAGCTCAGAGTGAACTCAGATCTCAAATCCTATCCCCTGAATGTATATCAAAGCTAGTTCCTCAAACAAGTTGTAGAAAATTAGCAGAAAAATGCATGAGAATTTTGCGGAACTTAAGCGCAACTGAAGAAGGGGTGTTGATGATTGCCGAAACAAATGGATGCATTGCATCTATTGCCGAGCTACTAGATAATGGCAATCGCAATGAGCAGGAACATGCAGTGGTTATCCTTCATTCTTTATGCTTGCATAGCTCTGACCATCTCTTGCAGGTCAAGTGTGAAGATGTTATTCCATCTTTATTTGTTATTTCTCAAAATGGTACCACGAAAGCGAGGGAGTGCTCTGTGGCGTTGCTAGTTGTTCTAAGAGATCTTAGCAACAGTAAGTGTACTGATGGTATGAATTCACAGTCCACCTCAATTTCTAAAGGCACCGAGAGTGTCGCAAATCATCACTCTGCAAAAGGCCGAGCACCTTCATCAAAACATGCTTCTGGTTCTTTCACGCGAAGAATTAGATTTTTCTTGAAGAAGATAAATTTATGCTTTCGGTGATCGGACGTGGTTTCTGGTATGTACAGTTTTTTTGGTCCCTCCGAAAAAACTTTGTAGTAACAAGTGAACAGAGATTTTGCTTTTCAGGTGCAATGCTTGATTACTTTGGGCTATAATGTTTTTCCAAGTATTAGTTTGCCATTTGTTTTTGTTGAATCCAAGATTATAAACACATATACATGGGATCAAATGGTAATCTTCATTGCTAAACGTTTTCAGATATCACAATGGAATTTTATCTTCAATAGTAATCTCCTCTGATAAACTCATTCAACTTCTTGACCTCGTCACGCTGCTGCCCGACCACTGCTCTCACAACATCGACGATGGAAATCATGCCCACCACCTTGTGATTGATCACTGGAACATGCCTGATGCGTTTATCTGCAGTTAGACAACGGTAAATCAAATCTGCTATTTAGAACTGAAAGCAAGCTATTATGCTTTGATTTTACCTGTCATTAGCTGCATTGCCTGGAGAATATTTGTGTCCGTTGACACTGAAACCAGCTGGCTCTGTAAAAAATTATGCATCAATGAAGAACAAATGAAAATCTAAACAAAAGTGATGTTTAATGAACTTAATGTTCAGGAAACAACCTCATCAGTCATGATTTCGCCCACTCTAGTGGCTTGAGATGATCTTCCTTGCACAATGATTTTCCGGAGATAATCTATAACAATAGATCTGTTGGTAATATATTCCTGTTCCAAAGGTGCAAGAATTTGAATTGTTTACCTCTTTCAGTTATAATTCCTGCAACCAATCTTTCATCATCAGGCTTTACAACAACAAGAGCTCCAACTCTATTATCTGTCATCTGTGATTCCCAACCATTACTACTATAATTTATTTTCTCAATTCATCTGCAACTTATTTAGTGTTTCACAAGTCTTAATTACCTGCTTCGCAGCATCATAGACATAGTCATTACTGCAACACCAATACAATGCACCGGCTTCATCACCCTTAGTATTTAAGATATCGGCAACTGTCGTATTTTCCAATCCTTTGATTGCCATGCTTGGAGCTGATGAATCACTCTCAAAACGAGCAAATACATTCGACCAGTTGAAACATGTCCTTTGCCTTCATTTGCTGCAGTATTGCATGCTTAATTTTGTTTCCATGGAACCTAAGTGCCTGTGCAACTCCTTGCATATTTACTAGAAATTAGACCTGGTACAATGGTGGCCATTGGTGATTATTCACAACTCTAATTAATAGGCCATTAATGAAACTTGTGTTTGTCCTGCAAACAAAGAATAAGTTCTTGGCTTTGTCTCTTGGAGAGGAAAAGGATTTCCATTTCCAAGTCATACCTCCCTTGCAAAAGGGTAACAATGAGTTTGTAACTTTGTATATATTAAAGCACCTTTTACTGCATGGAAACTTTAAGGTGGTGGTTGTCCACTCAGTTACTAGATAAAAAGAAAGAACCGCTTCTCCTTTTGAAGCTTTTTAGTCTGCTTTCTTTTAACTATTGCACACTTTATGGCATGCAGAGGTTAGCGCCATGATTTCAGGGCTACTTCCTTTCAAAGAACCTACACTTTGTTGAGCTATTATTATTGTCCCTCTAAAAAGCGAGGACCTAAGAGAACAGTATCATAGCACCTAACTAAAGACTTGATTCATTGAACTAGAGAACCAATGAATGGGACTAGTGGTTGAACTTCATGATATCAATGATGCTTTTTGTTCCACTAACCATCGTAGAGATTTCTTGTGAATTGTTAGAAAGATGGATATGAACCAATAAAGATGAAGCATCCAACCAATTAAACTCTATACTACCATTTCACAGAATTGCAGCACATACAAGAGCCGATTTCAAGTTTCCGCAAATGATATCAACAATTTGGTTATAACATGAACACGATAAATCAAATTTGTCATCGATGGAATCAACAGGGATGGAATTGATCGAATCTCAGCATGATCATAGATCAGTTACAACAATAAAGAGATACATAGTTACCTGAAAATGCATTTCAAAATGACAATTGCTGGTGAGTTGAGATCATTTCATGGAGAATAAATCTATACATCAGCTTTTGATAGAACCAAAACATTGCAAAAGAAGAAGATCAAGAGGCTGTTCCTTGCATTGTTTATTCACAAGCTGGCTTAGTATCAAAGCTACTCAAACATATAGTGAATGCCTGAAATGCAGATAATGGATATCGATAATCCATGGTAAAGATGTCCTTCCCTATTTTCCCAAACTGAAGTATAACCTTTTCCTGCTCTGCAGGAGGGACTTGATGCGAGGCATCAACCGCTGCTACGAGTTGGAAATTTTTGACAGAAGCCACTGTAACTCGGCCTCTGAAATTAAGGCACCAGCATTGCAGCTGTTCATGCCATCTTGGGGCCTTGTTCTTCAGAACAAGAGGTTCACCCGATGTTTGAACAGGCACTGGTGGCTCACCAAGGGTTGTAGACGAGAATTCTATAATTGGATCTTTGCCTTTAGACACAGCTAGCGAAGAGAAATGCTCATCAAGTGAGTTAATGAATGCGGTTGGAGTCGGGGCAGTTCCTCCTTCCTGGATGGATGAGACAGGTATAGAATGCATAGTACATTGCATTCTCCTCGGTCCTCTGGTGCGAAGAACATTCAACTCATATGCAATGGTGGTAACATTGTAGTTGCCTGCTGGTACTCTGGGAGATACCTGCTTAGAGTGAATCCTTCGGCTTGAACGATTGGTTGACACCATGGGAGCATCATGCTGAGGCTGGCTATCATAAACGGTGAACTTGGTACCTAGAAAGTTTGACCTGATATCAATTTCAACAACAACAACAACCAGAATTATCAACAGCAGAACACGAAAGATTCAAAATTCAGACAGAAAATAAAAGCTCACATGCCTCAGTTTTCCAATATATGTGCTACTAGCTCGAGAGAAATCATCAGAGGACAATGAGATCACAAACTCAGTGCTCGTTGCTCTCCTCACTTTGCGAGCTGCAAGGAGAAGCTTATCATTCTCTCCCTGCAGAGCTGCCATTGCAACAAAATTCACAAAAACACATGAAGAAAAAATCTTATGCATTTCACATAATCATAAATCAGAAACAATGAACAGTGTCTCACCAGGACTAAGCCCCAAATACAAACGATACGTAGCAGTGGCCCTCTCTCTTCTGATAAAGCATTGGATTGGTGAATCCCTTGGTCCAGGCTATCAGAACCACAACCAGAACAAACTCCATTAATGAAAAGCTCCGAGCTTTCAATCTATAAAATGTAGAGAGACAGACGAGAGCAATGCACCTGCTTGAGAGAAATGGGGAATGTCATGCGGCCGCACTGCTCTGGCGTTTGGACGATCTCTTTGGTGATATGGCGCCAAGAGCGGCAGACGGAGGCGCAGGAGACGACGTAGCGGCGAGCGGGCCATGAGAGTTCACTGGCCTCGATGCGTTGGATCACGTCGAGCAGTAGCTCGGGCGGCAAGCTAGCCCAACGGCTCTCCTGCACATCGTCCCATGGCGCATGCCGCTGGTGCCGAGCTTGGTGCCAATGGAGACGGGCGCCACTGCGGCTCGGCCCAACGCGGCCCTCCGCCGCGCTGCTGCGCCTCGACATGCTCCCGAACCCGTCCCGCATCTCCTTCAGTTCGCGAACTATACTTTTAAATGACATTTTGAGCTTCTTCTCCAATTGAAACAGAGAAAATGGGTTTTTTTTTTCAAGGGATTGGATCGAAAACCATAAAAAAAGAAAACTTTTCCCCCTTTCTTTTGATCTCTTTCTTAAATCTAAGAATTCGAAGCTCGGATTTGTGATGTGAGATCACAAGATGGAATAAAAATCGTCAATTTCAGCTGTTTTCACGAAAAATCAGATCATTTTGATCGGAAAAACGAGATTAAAACGTTAAAAGCGAGGAACAAGACGATTAACAAGAAAAGAAGAGCGAGAAAAAAAAAAAAGTGGTCCAATTCCACGGGAATTCGATCCGCTTTCCAAGAAATCGAGCTATTTGAGATCAAATCCAACGAAATCGAGGCAATGCAGTGATTGCAACCCTCGAAATTCGATTTAAAACTCAAATTTCCCCATAATTCTTGTCCGACTTCCGACAACGCAAGGAGAAATCAACAGTGCTTTGGATCCAAGAATCCAACAACAAGAAGAACCCAAACCAGTAACAATAATAATAATAACAACAAAAATAAAAATCCAATCTTTATCTCATCGGGCGGCTTCAAGACTTCCCATTTTCTCCGCCCTTCCCAAAATATACACTACCTCCAGCTAAATCTCCATTCTCTCTCCTCTCACTCCTCCCACCATTTCCATCTAAAAACTTTTAGATCTCTCTCGGTCTCTCCTTCTCTCCCTCTCAAATGAATTTGAATACCATCCTCTCTCTCTCTCTCTCTCTCTCTCTCTCTCTCTAAACTATTCTCTTTCTTTATGTGGGCCATTTTTAATTAATTAATTATTTATTTATTTATTTATATTGGAAAAGGTGAAGAACATTTTCTCTCATTCAGGCAACTACTAAAGAAGAGCTAACAAGATTCCACCATGATATTCCATCTTTGCTTTCATTTTGGCAAATTTAAAAATAGTATATATCTATATCTATATATATATATATATATTATATTTTTTTATAGAGAGATAGAGTAGGTAAAATCCATTTATAATCCATTTTCATGTTCTGCCATCAAAGGACATCAGAGATTATTTTTGTTATATAGATCACCAACATTTCAATCTTGATATTTATAATTTTTTTTTTAAAAAGAGGATTGCAAACAAATCCTTGAGAGCATTTAAATTTTCAAAATTTTATCATTAATGATTTACTCTATTGGCATTTTTATTTCTAGGAGTTTTTTTCTTTAAGGAGATAAATTCAAATCTCAAAGACGTCAGTCGAATCGACACATGCGCTTATAAAAGTTTCGCTTCTTCATGCTGCTCATCATAATCGATGATTTTCAACATTTATAAAAATTAAATAAAATTTTAAGTAGTAAAAAGAATGAAATATCAACTCTTTTATTACTTACTAGTCTAATTTTAATTTTTAAAATTATAAATCAAAATTAAAAAGGAAAATGAAATTATGAAATCCACAAAAACTAAAAAAGGAAGTGTTAAATATATGGCCATCTTTTCATTTGATTCTTGTTCTCCTTATCCAAATACTTTTTTGGGCAAAAAAAAATTATTATTATTTGCTCTAATTTGCTTAGACTTTATATGTGTAATTATTTACACCTTTCATGTTATTTGTTTCTGAATTTTATTATTATTATTATTATTATTATTGTTATTATTATTTTTGTTTCAGCCATTCCAGATCATCAGGACCATCAACTTTAAAACAAAAGATGCAGCGAGGCACTAATAACATGTTATGTGGGGTTTGGTACTGTTAACACTTGCCTTGTGATATGTCTATACAGCTATCCTAAACCAGACTGGCTTCATTTTTGGTATTTTATTTTTCCAATTTTAAGCAACTCCAATTTTTGTTCTTAATTATAATATTTATGACGTTTAAATTACGTACTATTATCTTGTGGTAATTATAATTTTTTTCTTTTTGCCTGTTTTCCCCCACATAGGAACCAAATTGGTCAAAATATAAGCTCCTAGTCCTTTTGGTTCAGCACGTGGGAAGGTCACAAGGCAACATGGGTTGTGTCAGGCCTTGCATGGCCACATGTGCCAACTCCAAATGTAGTTCAAAACTCCAAACTTCAAACTTTGAAATATATTATATATAAATTACTCATCAAAAATCAAAAAATATGAGTTTGAGTCTTGTTTATCATCTTTTTATTTCACTTAAGTTTTACATGCATAACAACTAATAAGCCCACCAAGAACCTCTTGGTTTATTAAGACCGAACTTTTATAAAAGATATTCATATTTTTATCGATGAGACAAATTTAAACATCAAACTCAGTATAAGGACCATCTCCAACCCAGCTTTAAAATTGAAAGCTTTTCACTGGATTTGGCGCAGGGCGCTCCAACCCAGCGCTTAATCCTGCGCCAAATCCAATATTAGCTACAATGACGCGCTATTATTTGCGCGTCACTGTAGTGAGCTTTATTTTTTTTCAGTTTTCATCTTTGGTTTTTTTTGTTTTCATTTTTGTTTTTCAGTTTTTTTTTGCTTTTTTTAGTTTTTTTATGTTTTCATGTTTTTTCAGTTTTTTTTATTTTTTAGTTCTTTATGTTTTCATGTTTTTCAATTTTTTTTTCAGTATTTTATGTTTTCATTTTTGTTTTTCAGTTTTTTTTTAAATTTTTATTTTTCAATTTTTCAATTTTTTATTTATAATTTCATATTTTAATCAAATTAATAACTTTTATGATTTAAGTTTATATTTTTTAATTAATAAAAATTTAAAAATTTAAAAGTAAATACACAAAAATATAAATTCATTAAAATTAAGAAAAATTACATGAAACAAGAAAAAATATTACAAATAGTCCTAACATAAATTATCATCGATAGCAATAAAAAACCACAACACTAAAAATACAATTAATGAATTTTTTTATCAATAAAATTTTTATTTTTTATTCAAATACTTACATATATTTTTATTTTATATTTAATAAATATTTATAAGAAATAAATATATAATAAATAATATAATATTTAAATTTAAAGGTTAAAAGTGAAAAAAAATTAAAGTTTATTAAATTTGTTGACGGTATAAATATATAAATTGTGAAGTAGGAAGAATATTTTGGAAGAATATTTTTAGAATATTTTGTTTTAGAGTTAAAAATAGAGTTTTAAATTGGAGATGGCCTAATAGTGTATATATGTGTTAAAATAGTAACTCAACATCTCTCCATATCCTTAACATGAAACTTTGTTCACATCTTATAAAAAAATGATAATAAATCCATAATGCAACTAATAAATTTTTAGATATATTAATATTTATTTTTTTATTATTTTAATTTAATTATTGGCAATTAAACTCACAATAACTCTCTTGAAACCCTTATGATTATTATAACAGATGAGTGGTAATATGATTAACTCTGGTGTGAAAAATTGAGAATTTGAATTCTTTTCAAATTATGGTTGAAAATTTAGGAGGTGAGTTACCACATTGTTAATAATAATAATAATAATAAAAATAAAAAATCTCTTCAGGACCTCACCAAATTAAAGGATAGATACATATTGATATAGGACCCTGCCTTTCATGTCCCACAGCTGTAAGTAATTACGTATGGCTTATACGTTTATTCAATCTAAAATCCTTTTTAAGGACATGCACAGTCCTAAGAGGCTAAGATGAGATGTCCTGCAAGTCCTGTGGCAGAGGCCACCTTCTTTATTTGCAACTAGTCTATGATAGAAACTAGAAAGCCTCTTTGAATTTGTTAAGGGCCCTCCACTCTATTTAGTCTTCTCAAATGGAGTTATATATGTAGAAAGATAAGGAAAGCAACCACTCTTATCAAGTCATTCTTTCATGAGCCTTTTAGAGTTGCAGTGATTCATGCGTGTGGGTTCATTGATGAGTGGATGATAACCATGTAGTTAAATTTAACATTTAATTTCATTTAATGATTATTATTATTATTCTTTAAATATGAGATAGATAAGATATATAGAGGATGGATTGAAGAACAGGAGTACTGGTTGGCAAATATAAATGGTGGCAGGTTACTCTTGGAAGCATTATCAAGGACAATGAAACAAAGTAATGTTGTTGTTGGACTATTAGAAATGAATGCCTGAGATTCTTATTATTGGAGAGCATTTAACTGCTTTGTTCCCTATGATCTGTCCTACGGATTTTGGTACAAGATTTTATTCAAAAATTTTGAATAAGAATTTCATCTTATAGAGCAGCCGAGCAGGAGGTTGTTGATCATATTAGACAAGAAGGCCTATTTCGTAGGCCCATTATTTTGTATATGGGCTGGGAAGTGGAAGTGAGACTTTCTTCTTCTTATGCATATGTTGGATCAATTTTAAAAACATATTTGATTTTTTTATCTAAATGAATATGGTTATATGTACTTTGGCAAACAGATAGAAAACTCTGAAAATACAAATGTACACCAATTAAAATTTTGAATATTAATTTAATGATCCACTGTAACAACCCATGAGTGCGTGTGTGTTTCTTTTTTTCCTGGAGATATAAACTGAAAGGAAGTTTTCTGAAAGGAATGTGTTTAATTTCAGGCTTTTGCAGGGGTATAAGTTTAAAAAAACCCAAGAAACTATTAGCTCATTGTAATAAGAATTTGTACACAAACAAAAAAATTAAAAACCAATTAATCAAATTATCTATAGACCATTACAAACATAAAACAAAGTTTCTGACAACACAACACAACACAACACAACACTACACAACAAGGTGCTCAGCAAACAATTGCTTGGAGAGATATTTATTCTATAAAGACAAAGGAAAACCACAAGATACGTATAGGGATATCACTATATCTTATGGTCAAAAGATGTTTGCACTACTAATAACAGCAACCCCACAAGCTCCCCATATATCTCACATCATGTACCATTTCAACAATCATAAATCTATGCACTAAAGCTCTTTGAATCAACCATCACCAAATTGAAGAATTTTTTTAAGAAAGAAATGAATATCACTCCCAAAGAAAAATTCTCAAGTTGTGAAGACTATTGAAAAAGACACTCACTAACCTTGTGTTCCCCACAACCATAAAGATATTGGCAGGCAGCATCCAATACAAACAGTGTATAAGAAAATTTTCATTTTTTTTTTTTTAATAAACTAAAGTTTGGTACAATAGTTAACAATGGCGGTGGCAAGTGACACTAGCTCTGAGGAGCAGCCACCTGGCTTCTTCTATAAATAGGAATGCTGACATGCTTGCTAAGGTGGAGAGCCTAATCCAAACATTTTAGTTTTGGATTTTTTTAGTTTTTTAATTAACTAATTTCTAAGGTGAGAAGATAAGAACAAGTTACCATCAAAGACTCAGTCGCATCACTGGGTACTGGTTCCTTCCACTGTACTAAGAGCAGAGAGCTTCATGGGTTCTCTAATGGCAGGATGGAATTCATCCTTCAAAGATCAGAAATATGGTGATTTCTTTTCTTTACTCTTTCCTTTTTACAAAACTATATCTTTAATTTTGTTGTCTTTATGTTTGTAATAGTTATGTATCAGAGAAACAAATCACTTACTAGAGGGGAAATCGATGCATACTGGAAATCTAAGAAGAAGACTGAAGAAGAGCATCTTGGTGAGCTTTCTGGTTCTAAGAGTAACACCCAGGTAATTTATCTATCAAGAAAACTCATTGACCTGAGGAGTTCTAGTTTAAAATCTATAAAGGGTTGTACTTTTGACAGGAGAGCTCTTACGAAGAGTCAAAAGGAAGGATGCAGAGGTCTAGCTCCCTTCCTTTAGTTGAAAAGAGAGAGATATTATCAAAATATGGAGCAAAAAACCAGATGGGGAAAAGTTCAGCAAAATCAGCAGTTGCTGGTAACTCTTTTACCTCTTCCTTCTGCTTAAAATCCAGAAAATTTTACTGGTTTCTACTTTCTAGTCTTGATTTTGATCAACTAAAACATTTCCTACTTCTTAACATCTGACTCTAGGTGATCTTCTCCCAACTGTTGTTTATTGTGTTAAAAGTTGTTCATAATCCTTTTTTCCGGTGTTCCTGCAGGTGGACAAGGAGTAACTGGGCGTTTCTAAATGAACCTCCTGTCGTAACCACGGAAGGCCCTCACAAGTATGTATCACAGTACAACGTTACAGAGATTGGCAATGCAAAAGGAGTAAACAAGCCACAACTAAGCACATGAGTTTGACAGTCATGTGAAATACTATGCATATGAGTTACTATAGATGTAAAATAACCTGTTATATATAGTTGACTTTGGGTTTCACTATGTAACAAAGAGGTAAAGATAGTGTGTGTTTGCCATCATCATCTTGTATCCATGTAAGTTTAGCCATGAACTTCTACTAGAGTACGGCATGGTATTGCATGTACAGTTGCTCTCAGAATGAAATAATTACCTTTTCTGTAACTGGTGTTTCCTAATGGCCCCGTCAGTTTCTTTTTCCTTTATAATGCTGAAACTCGTCTTTTCTCCAGTTTCAGGCAGCAAAGGTAACACTTCTATCTGCAAAATATTATTTCAAAGTTAACAACCACAAACAGTTAAATATATCATTAAAGATTTGAAAAGAAAAAAAAAACCTATGACCTTGGAAATACATGCCAAAATTGCTTGCAACCTTTCTTGGAAAAGAGATGATTAAAACTAATTATCAAATTGGCAACCTCCAGAAAAGAAAGATGCACGCCTGAAGCTTGGGCAAGCTGATAATCCTCCGGGCAAGGTCTCCCAGCTGTGGCACAATCAAAACAGGAGTATGGCATGCTTTATTCCCAATAATGCCTGAAAGCTTCTTTGAGCATTATTCTTCTACAAAATACAGACAAAAAAAATTAACCATTTACTAATGAAAAACACTGCAAAGTAGCACAGAACATTGATAATCAAGAAAGTTCCTTAGCATCAGTTTACATTGGCTTCCATAAAAATTAATCCATGTAACATCAGGCAACAGACTTCAGAGATCAGGAGAACGACTCAACAACAAACTCAATTCATCACCTGGTCCCACGCGTGCCTCCAGAAAAAGACCTGTCAGCTTTTAAATGGATAATGGATAGCTGTCGGCTACTAAATAAAGAAAGGATAGCTTCCACATTGTAGATCTTTCCCAAAACGCGTTCACAATTTGCCAGCAAATGGATAAGATGGGCAACTTATGAGAACACTGAGACAAAATATCCCAAGCATTTAAAAGAAAAAAAATATATATTATGAGACCTTGCATATAAGAAACAATACTGGAAGCAAAGACGAGCAATGACAATCGTCATTCCAAGTTTACATACTCCAACAACACACGAGATTAAATTATTTTTTTCCTCAGGCACATCACTGTTCCATTTTATTTTTCAGCAGTGAGGCACAAACCGGAGGTAACAAAAACAAACAATGGGGGTCAGGATGCGGTAATGTTTAGCAGACAGGTGCAGAGCAGCACTCTTCTAAAAATTCATCAACTTTGGAAGAATATATATGGGGAAAGCTCCTGAAATGATCTACATGTGGTGATGAAACAAAATCATGAGCATGAACTATTCTTCCCAATGCCTTCTGCTTCTTGATGAAACTCTCTATCGAGCCAACAGGAATTACCTTATCTGATGAGCTATAAAGATACAGCTGAGGGCAAAAAGGCTGCTTCTCTGATAAAATTGAGATTACCTTGGTCAATCTCCTGCGGAACAAACACAAAAGTACAAAACATCTAATTTTTGACTTTTATTCCACTTGATTTGCTTTACTCATAGAAGCAAGAGAAGATCAAGGCATATTGTGCATTCAGTAAGCATGAAAGTGTAAGCAATACATAGGAGAATAACATCTTACTTGTTAACACTTGGCATCTTCAAAATTATGGCGAAGAACTTCTCCAAAATTGATAATAGAGTTGTTTCACATAGGTTGGGTCTGTTCGGTTGCATGCGTGATTTACTCATATCACCATCAAATTTTCCTTCAGTGGATTCAGCTGAAACATATGCTGGAGAACTTTGCTTCTTCAGCAAAGCGGCAGAAAATCCAGCAGCCCAAATCTGATAGATTCAGCAGCATTGTTTATCAAAAATTAGTTGCATTTCTGAGACTCGAAATGTTCAGAAAATTAAATTAGATGGGATTAAAATCCTCATGACACTGCCCACTACGTTTTACCTTCATTTGCATGTGATCACTCATTAAACATAGAAAAGTGGTAGCTAATGACACGTAACATTCTAAACTGGTTATTGGCACTCATCAAACATATAAAAAGATTGATAAAATTATCAATATTGGAGAAATAAGAGTGTTCAAGCTGATCACCACCCTAGAGTTAAATTTCATTTCTCTCCCGCTCAGATTGGTTGAGATTTCTAATATATGGTTTGTTCATATTTCTCATAGCAACAAAAGCGTAAAGCAAATCATTAAAAATGAAAAATAAGAGATTTTTCCTTTAAAGACCCAGAAGGAAGATAAACAGATTAAAACACATCTGATTCACACCTGAGGGTCTATCTCTGGGGCGGCTCCGGAATCAAAAATACATCCTTTGATCTTCTGAAGTATATCATTCCTCAATTGTAAGCTATTTAAGATCTCACCATACCTGCAAACAAGAACAATTTAAGACCAGATATCCATGAGAAATTTACAGATCATACATGTTCTTCCGCATTACTCGTATTTGACTTTGTCCAAATTATTGACAAATATTGGACCCTTTTGTAGCCTACGAATCATAAAGAGGCCATTTTTATGAAGACAGATGAAAGAAGAGACGAGATTTTGGGAGAAATTACGCAAGCCATCCAGTATTACTGAATGTATGGAAGATCAACCGCGGCACCTTGCCGCTCCTCTCCACATCCAAGCACCAGTCCACCAGCTCATTACTCAATCTCCCAACTTTTTCCTCCACTCTGCGGCCCAGATCGAAACCAAGAGTCTCCTTCACGGGCACCACGAATCTCACCGCCGCGATCCCTTTCCTTTCATACAGCTCAGCATACCTCTTCAGATGCTTCGCCTCCGCCCCAAGCCACCCTAACAACACCACCATCCAAGCTTCCCCCAATTCCGCTCTAAAGCCTGTGATTCCTTCATGGCCACCGTTTATGGTCAAAGACGGTGCAGACGACACCGCACTTGGATCGGTAAGCGGAGGCGAGGAAGAGATGGAGAGGAAGGGAGAGATTGTGCGGAAAGGAAACGGCCCATATCTAGGGTTAGGGTTTCGAGGGAGCACGAGGGAAGGAAGGGTACGGCGAGGAGCGTTTATATGTGGGCGGCGGGGAAGGCGGAGGAGGGGCCGCGGGGAAACGGCGAAGGTGAGGAGCCGAACCGAGACCTCCATTTTGGGCTTTGTCTGAAAGCCCACAAGACAAGGCCCAAATCAGGGGCTTAAACGGGTCGGATCAACGATTATGTCGTTAGCGGGTTTGGATTCAATCCACGTAACTGTGGGGCGGACGCAACCAAGTCATATGATACCAGATTTAACGGTGATACAACGTACGTCTTCTAAACTTTGATGAACTTCTATGTAATTTGCAAACAAAATTATTCTTTTTCAATTTTTGATATTTAAAAAATTATTTTGCAAACAGCAGACTGAGTGAATAATGTTACACATCAGCAACAAATTTCACGAAAATTTGTTCACGAATGTTAAACCCCGGAACCAGCCAGAATTGGCATTCATTCGTGTTAAATTTCATAAAAACCATTCGTATTACTCATTTATGAAACAGCAACATGATACACCGCACTATTTATCAAACTTGGCAGGATTGAAAGACAACAAATATGTAAACCAAAGGAATGGTTTGCCTGACGCCTGTGAGTCCTAAGTGAAGCCAATGTCCTTTTTCTGAATATCTTTATTACTAACTGCTAATTTACATGGAAATAAATAAATACACATGGTGGCGGCTAGAATAGAGATAAATGAACTCTATAAGCCAAGCTACTACCGCCCATTGGTTAATAGTAATTACAGAGAAAACTTAAGCACCTATACTGGCCTATAGTAAGCCTCGAACAACAATCAAAAGCCAGACTACTTGCCAGTAATTCCTTCAAGAGAAAATAACTGCAAGAGTATTTCAAGAGCTCATCTCCTGCGCTGATGTTGTTGTTGTTGGTGTGCTTTTGCTATCCTGTCAGCATACATTGGGAGGCCAATTATCTCCCCGATCTCATTTAGCAGCACTTCTTCAGTAATATTGTCAGTGATACTCCTCATTACCTGTAGCCTAAACATATTAGTATTTGTCGGTCTTGCACAGACAGTTTGAAGTTCACTGAGTCAGTGATGAGCAGAATTTTACCTTACGGTATGTGTTGATATCATTTGGGGTTGATTTATCCACCCTGACGCGCATACAGTTCCAGCACCCCTCTTCTGGATCCCATGAGCACTCAATAACCTTTCCGGATAAAGAAGCTGCGTCCTCTTCCTCTGTTATTGTAGTTGAAGCTCAGGATAATACATATACATGTACCTAAAGGAGATTAACTGACATAAATTTGGTGAAAACAATAGCACAGCATTCACTACCTTTAAATATAACTCGAGCCCCATCCATAAGCTTCTTTCTCCCTCTCTCAAAAAGAAAAAGCAACTCACGATTATCACTTCCAACCTGTAGAAATTCAACTTCAATCAAGGTGGCAAAAATACCAATTGAATAACAGAATGTTAACCATAAAAGCAGGTCTCAGATTAAAGTTCACAGAAGCAACATAAATTAGCTCCTTTAAAGAAAACAACGAACCTCAAACAGAAAGTCAACTGAGTTCATTTCCGGATATTTCCATTTTAGAAGACCTTGATGAGTACGTGGCACATATGGATCATCCCAACCCTGCAAATGGTAAACCAATAAAATTAAATCACTCAGAAATTGCAAAGTCAAGAAGCAACAAGCTTATCTATTATGCAAAATGACTGGTGTTCAAGACATAATAGGGTGTGTTTGGTTGAGTAACAAGCAAGGTCAAACAAGTTTTTCCCAGCTTAACCCTATCTCTTCAACCAAACAAGATCATAATGTTGAAGGTGATGTGGATGACTGACTCTACCGGTGTGTCTGGTCAAATCAGCATAACTTGTGCCCGAACTTGGTTTAAAAAGACTGCTTCTATCCCAACTTAATGTGACTAAGACTTAAAATACTAATAAAAATTGATTTTATTATTAATAAATTAGATTTCCTAAAATGAGTTATTTATATTCCAAGTTATTTGGTACATTAGCATATGGAAAAAGCTTGTTCAAAAGGGAACTGTGGCTATACATGTAACTCTGAGATGAACTCTGATCTCAAGATGGAATAGCCAATTTGGCAGTGCTAAACAGCAAGTTAATAGAACTCTTAAAATCCAGTATGTTGAAAGAAAGGTTCAATAAAGTCGAAAGAAATCAAATATAATAAGTGTCAACTTGTTCAGTTCTTTCATAATAGGGTTCCCTGAGGCATTTGCGCATCTTCAGACAGAATATCAATAATCCTATCTAAAGATTGTAGAAGATCACACTGTTATCTTACAGAATGAATGATCAGAAGCTCTCAGAGGATAATGGCTAAGTCAAAATGCAATCATGTCACACTATCAACAAATAGTGAATTAGATTGGAGAAGTCTAAAATATTTATGAAATCTAACCTGAAAAATGAGGCCATCAGCTGCATGTGAAAGCCTTGGAATGAACTCCCTTACAAGCTTTGTAACAGTTGATAGCAACCAAAAATCCTTTCTTCTAACCTGAGCAACTCTATGAAATTAATAAACAAATAATTTCAAGAAGTATTATCTCTACCAGAAATATTAAGAAAAGATATCCATCATACTCCAAATGGTTCCATATCATATTTGTACAAGGGGTTGACTCTGCTGTCACACTCAAACTGTTTTTTCTCAAGATTTCGGGGTCGAATTATTTCTTCCTCAAGTAACTTCCAACGTTCAGAGAAGGGTAACTGCATAATGTTTAAAATACAAAAATAAATAAATGCACAAAGAACAAAATAAAGAGAGGCCACCCAGAAGCATATGCTATTTAGATCCATCAAAATTAACCTTTCCAACAGAGTGTGAATTAAGGGCCATTAGATCATATGCCAGATATCTTCTCTTCAACCCTAAACCAGGAATTGTGTCGATAATCATTTCCCCATCAATCAGAGTCAAGTTATGGAAACCCTTGAAAAGATAATAAGAAGCAAAACAGAGTTAAATAAGATTTCTTTTCACATAAGGCACACATACAACCTCTGAAATTATAAGTAACTATCCACAAACCTCACTTGTGGTTGAACTCTTCAGAGGAAACCGCATCTGAACCCTTCGAAAGCAAAAGTTTCGATCAATTAGATAACAACCATGCATGGTAATAAGCATCATATATCTAGTCCCATCTGCTTTCCACGTTGCATAGTAGTAACGTTGCCGTAATAGTTGCAAATTATCCCTGAACAATGTCAAAATAGCAGCTACAGTTCTTAATAATCTGATGAAAGAGAATGAAAAATTGGGCAGTACTAGAAGCAAAATAAAATAAAGTACAAGAATAAAGAAACCATAGAACGTGACATATAAAATATAAACTCCATCATCAAGAATGAAGTGGGATCAAACTCGTCCATATGGTGATTAAACTAATGAATGCAGCAATTTAGAAAACAAATTGATGACATAGTAGGAGGCTATGGCCAAACAAACCTGTTGAGTGACACAGGGTGAGATCCTGGAAAATGCGCATTACCCCTTCCCTGACAACACGATGAATAACAAGGGAAAATCTTATCAAGAACTGCTGTAAACTAGAAGGAACAATTCAAACAAAAGTTTTAAAGTAAATCAAATAAAGTATTAAGAACACAAATTAAACTTCAACTCATTGTAATGAAAATAATTAAAAAAAAGCAAAAATGCAGCCATACTTGCAAGATCACTGCTGCCATAGCATCATCACAATGATAGATAAAAAGTTCAATAATCACATCAAATGGGAAAAGTTTGAAGATTCCATACTGAAGAAGCCAAATCAAGTAACTGGTAACAATATTGGCGCATGGCATCTTGTTGGTCATATGGAATTGCATCCCCCAGAACATCATCATTTGTAATATCTTTATTTTCCGTATCCACCTACAACCACGAAAGGAATTCTGAAGTTATGAACACAACTTTTATTGTTCCTTCCATTTATAAAAAAATTAAAAATAGATATTAGTATAGAAAGTTAAACAAGTCATGAAAATATGGTAGACCAGCTAAAACACTTACAGCCCAAGACAGAAAAAAGTAGCCAGCAAATATTGCAAATGACCAGGCTAAAATTTAAAATATTGGATCCATGCATGGAACAAGATTTCATCCAGGTCAAGCATAGTAAGAGAAACCTAAAGGTTCATATTGCATAGCCTTTTCATTTTTGGTGAGAAAATCCAAAAGCCACCATGTCAGCCCTTTTAATTCACCACGTTTTAAAATGTTACTATATAATTTACTACTTAAAGCAAAGCCACCTCTCCTTTCTATTTTCAACATCAATGCCTCCAACCGTTTAATGTTATTGCCATGCTTCACAACTAACTGCATTTGTCAAAAGCTTTTAAGCAAAGAAAAGAAGGACTACACACTGTTTGGTTAAACAAAAAAAAAAACAATTACTGGAAATGATACACAAGCACGCACACACATACACACAAAGGAAATTTTGGAAAGTATGACTAAAATATAAACAGCAAAAATAGTACCCACGTGCAAATGACCTGCAGTATCAGCATCATCATCATCATCTTGTACAGCTTCACCATTCAGATCAAGGTCAGAAGGCCTTTTCCACTCCGGGGTGGAAGGGCAGATCCAGTTTTCGGGGTTTTCATGATAAAATGTGTATAAAGCTTCAATATAGTCCTGCTTATATATTCCTGGAGGGCGTGCTTGTGAAAACGTATGTAATGCCTGGACCATAGAAATAAGAAAAAACTCAATAAAAATAAATAAATAAATAAATAACATACTAGGAGAAAAAATCGACCAAGATATTGTTTTGGAGGAAACCATACATCAGCCACATGTAAGAGCTGTGTCCGCATGAGGAAATGTACTATCATAAACCCTGTACGATTATGCCCATGAGTGCAGTGGACAAGAACATACTTCTTTGAATGCTTTTGGCGTGATAAGAACTGCATAACCTGCAAAATAACATTGGTTGAAGATTGAAAAATAATTACAAAAATTAGACTTCTGATTGACGAGAGAGATAGATCTAAAGAAAGCATCCAACCGAATTGTTTCATTATGTTTAACAAGAATATTTTCTGAGAAGACCAGTCTTTTTTTCACAAAAGCTCAAGTCCAAGCACCACGGGCTAAAATGGTACTCAAGAATTCTCATGCAAGAAAGGATGTCTCTCCCGCTAAGCTACCAGTGTTAAATATTCCAGGTCAGGTAATAGGCATTTTCAGAAGATCCAACAGGGACAATTACATAATCTCTGATTTGAAAAGTACTAAATGAATTTCAGTGTGGCATGCAAATAAGCATACTGGTACCATTTGAACAAGTTCAGGATCCAAACAATCGAACATGGGCATAAGACACCCAACATTTTCAAGCCAGATTTTGGGTAAGTAATAGCAATGAGCCACTAACGTCCTAATCATTGTATGTTGCAAATAAATATACAAAAAGCCAGAAGAGTTTTGCAGGTTTATCATTGAAAGACAACCTCATAGACAAAAACATTAACAGATTCATTATCTGGAACTGCATCTCGGCCCTTGCATGGAATCTGGTGCAATAGTAGAAAATTAGGTTCTAAAGGTAAAGAAGAATCATAAGCATCTCCTAATCAAATATAAAAGAAAATTTAATCTCACCTTCACATGTTTAATCCCTTGCTTTATCCATTCTGATGGTGAATAGTAACGACTAGTATTGGTAAGATCCACAACCAAACCAAGCTGGAAAAGCACATCCAGAAAACAATCTAAACATACGGAATAAATAACCCACAAAAATGAGGCAGTTTGAAAAATAGACATCAGCTCGTTAGAAAATCCCCCCATGCCTATGGAAATGGCAACATATATTATTTCAACTCCATACCAAAGAAATTTAGAGATAACAGGTCAGCAGAGCTAACCATGATCAAAACAGTTAATGGATCACCAGGTTTATCAGCCAGTGTCAACCAAATGGTTTCTATCTGACAGTTAAGGGCAACTTAGTTGCTAGGTCACAACACTCTCAAGTTTTCTTTATGAAATTGAATAATCTGTGAATAATAAAATGAAAGTACTGTTGTTCCAATCAATTTGGTTCTGTTGAAATACTGTACTGTTGTTGCTCATTGGCACCTTTAATATGCTAATCATGAGTTTTTTTTTTTTTTAACATGACTTTTTCTTTCACCTGCAAAGTGACAAGAAGAATTACATTTGAGAAAGGACTTAAAATTTCAAACACACACACACAGTTCATGGGTGCCAATATTTCACAAGGTATACATATTTATGGACTTATTCAATGCTTGGTTGAATTCTTTGCTTGAATTTTTGGTATTAATCGAAGCACACACACTTGAGTTCAAAGAGAACAAAGGGTCCGGACATTAAACTGATCCAACAGTAACCAAATTTAACAATTGTCATGCTCGCAAAGAGATTTGATGGTCTTTCTTACAAGGGCGAGTGTTCCACCCCTTCATAGCAAGGTTTTCTTTAAGGCCCATATTCAGGGCCTAGTTCTAGTTCTCACTAATGCAGAAGCAGATGTATCGCTTCATTGTTCTTGTTATCCATAAAGGGTATGAGATTAATATCAACACTCAAAATGGCAACTGTTGCATTTGATAAGAAATATGTTGCAGTTTAATATTCACAGTTATTTCATGGATAAAAATTAATTTAGGTTAGGATAAAGCCTCCTAAAATGATGGGTAAAAATGCCATGATCAAATCACCAAGGGGCAAGGGGGGAAAGCACAGAGGAGATCACAAAGTGAAAGTCTAGGATAAAAACTCATATGAGATACTCTTTATAAACAAAAGAAATTATATGAGATGCTCAAAAATATACGTGAACAAATCAGACAACAAGTTTCATTTTAATGAGAGAATTTCCTCTATCTTCCTTCAATTATCTTTAGAAACAGATATTTTAGCTCTCTGAATCCTTACTAAATAAACCACATCCAGGAGAAACTAAACAGAATTTCAGCATAGCAAAGCAAGCCTAATGGTGTTAGCATGTAATAAAAAAAGTTAATGAATATTCAAGTAACTTACATCACGCCCTGCTTTCCTTTGGTTGTGGATGACCTGTTTTGAAGAGTACCTTTTCCCAGGTGGCACAGTTTCATTATAAGTCTCATCTAGAGGAACTTTAGAAGGAATAATAAGACCTATACACTGACCAGCCGAAGGACAATCTAACCAACCTGAGATATAAAAATAGGCCAACAAAAACTAAAATATGATTAAAATTTGTGTGAAATAAAACCAATTTATAAGAGTAAGTTGATTTTTGTGATGTATAAACTGTCATCTGAAGTAACAAAATTTGCCAACACCATGGATAGAACTAGGCAGTTAAACAAGCTGAGCTTAAGACAACCAGGCCTTAAATGAAATGTCTCAAACTAAACCGGCCCCAACTCAAGTTTAATCAAACTCTCACCATAAATCGTTGTTATTATCTTGGCAAGAAAAGACCCAAACCACCACACCAACTTTGCTCTTATAACTTTAGTCTCCATGGAGACATGTTACTCATGCAAAGAGACTTTATGCACAATCACACAAAATACATTCCTAAGTTCTTTCTGACACAAGCTTCTCACCATTAATCAGTATAACTAGAGGTGAAGAAGCAAGTTGGATTAATATGATAGTCATTATGGCTGCACAGTCTACAACAACTTACAAGTCCAAAGGTGTACCAAAATTATATTAATGAAACATGCGATAACAAAAGTGTTTAGTGGGGTACATAAGTTAATACAAATTTTAGAAGAGCATATTAGCCCAATTCAGTAGTAAAAGAATCTACCAAACACGGTGCTGGACTGAAGCAAACATGAAAAATACATAAAATAACAATGTGCTATGTCAAACAACAAAAAGAAGGTAGTGTAACACATACCCTGAGGTAGCTGCTTCACTCTTCTATAGGAATTAAAGTTTCTATTTTGAGGTGTAAAATCATTCCTGGATTGATGGAAAGAACGTTTTTGTCCTTCATCTTGGTTTTCTCTTTTCAGGCGACGGCGTCTTTCTTCACGTTCCTATCACAAAAATAAGTGCAGAAACACTATAGGCATGTATATATAAACATCTAAATGCAAGATAATCTAACAAAATAAGAAATACACTAATATATGCTTTAAATCAGAAAATATGAAACAGTCTGCAAGTGCCGATTTTTAGCATCAGATTTACATGCACAATTTGTATCAAGACAAGCAACTCAGGTCATTCAACAACTTGAGGTGTCTAAAGCTTGTCACTAATTAAATGCTTGCGCAAAGCAAAACCCAAAAACAATCAGCAGACTTATGATCTTTAATCATTAGCGTACACTCCAAAAAAATGTAAACAAAGTAATTTACTCTGCGAAAGGTTTCCACAGAAGATTCAATGTGTCCTCCCTCAATGATATCCTCCCCAACCGGTTCTTCAAGAGGTTGTTCATCTTCTTCAGGCAGAGGTGATGCATTTAAATCCATAGAAATGGTCATTCAACATCCACCAACACATAAAGCATTCAAGCTCCCTGATGAAATGGCAGCTGGAAACACAATGGCCAAATTAAACCAGGGACACAGAATGGTAAATTAATCTGAATATAAAAACCTCTTGAAAGAATAAAAGACAAAACATGGACATTACTAACAAAGTCCATCATAACATACAAGACAACAAAAAAAAAAAAAGGAGAGAATGCTAATTAAAAAACTTGATAAAATATAGGACAAAATTGAATAATACAAGCATCATTTTATATAAAGCTACAGATAGAAAAGCTTGAGCTGATCAGGTATCATTGGTTCAAACAGCTGTAAGACACATTCCTCATTCTTGACTACCAATCACGAAATGTGGAGTGAGGAGCTCTGAAGGATTTCTGAATGGCACCATTTCTTTCTTTCATATGCTTTTATGCTTGTTTCAATTACCAGCAAAAACACCTATATATCCCATTCAGTAAGTGGAGTAAGAACAAACATAACTGGTCAAGATAGTGAACTGAAAACTTATGATAAAGGAGTTGCTAGTGGAAGTTTTAAATGGGGGTTTATCTATATACAAGCATTTACCAAATTCTCAAAGCACGCAGATTATAAAACTTCAGCTTAATTTCAATTGGTCTAGTGATCTTAACTAGAGATCTGCCGGCGCCTCTTCCTATCTCGAATGGATCCAATGCCAAAAAACAATCATTTCTTATCAAAGCGGATGAAAAAAAGGGTGAATGGGGGCTTTCTCTGATCAAAATCAAACCATGAGCCACTAAGATACATCCATATAATTTATATGATCCATCTCAAAAGTCACAGAACTACAATTCACGTCTTGAAGCACCACAAAACGATCGATCGCACTCAAACTGAGTTCTTGATCAATAATTTGACCAAAAAACAGAAATTTCAAGTTAAAACGAAGAAAAATGAATTAAAAAAGGAAGAAAATTGGGGTTTATTGCTGGGATTAGAGTTCGAGTTTGGTGGTTTATACGCAAACAAAATTGGAAGAAACTCAAGATATTGGGGAAGAACATCGAACCTCAAACGACAAGAAAGGAATCCAAGGAGGGAGCCGCGAGATCCGGCAGGGTCCGGCGGCGGCTAGGGTTCCTGCCCGGAGACGTGGGCGGCGATAGAAAAGTTCTGGAGAAATGCGAATGAAGCCATCTGACCCAAGAGCAAGAGGTAGTTAATGGGTCGGGTCGGATGAGTTCAAGGTCAACCCGGATCCGACCCGATAAAGCATCAACGTGCAGGTGGATACAAACCCGATCCGAAATCAGAAAAGCTTGATCCAATCATTAAACTACAAGCCCAACCTGACCCCTTTTGGAGCGGGCCTGGCCCAAATTATTATGCTTATATTCCCACCAGCCCATAAACCTATTTAGCATCATATTTTATCAATATAATGTGATACATTGTTTTTTAAAAAAATTATATAATATTACTATTAGAGCATGTTTGATGAACATGATAACAAGAACATGGAAAAAGCTATCATATGCCTCTCTAAAGCTTTTATTTGGTAAGCGAATAATAACTAAAATGAGAATTCATGATAAAAAATCAGTAGAATAAGATAATATATATATATATATATATATATATTTTTGCTTTTTACCCATTTACATGGTTTCTTTTCTCATCTAGGGGCAAAGTTTATTTATTTACATACGATGTACATTATATCATATCCTACCCCTATTTAATCTACTTCAAACATAAAAATAAGGTTACAAAATGTTATTTGATAGTTTATTTAGTGCACATAAAACAAATAATTAGATATGAATTTATTATGCTATATACTCTCCTCCTATTAAGTTATTATATCTTATCCGTCTTTAGCATATTATGCTTACTAAACGGACCCTAAAATATCAAAAGCATAGTTCAGACTATATAATATATTATTATTTTATTTGAGGGAATTTGAAACTCCATGTAATTGGAGTTACAAAATTCTCTCAAAATCTTTTGTTTGTTTGGTAAGATTTACAAAATTGATGCAATTATAAATCCAACTGAACCATTTTTGAGTTGATTTTGGAATACGACTAATTTAATCGTATTTCCGAATATGGGATTTGAAATGCTTATCACAAGACATGTGAATGTCACGTGAGGCATGTGAAAATCTAATTTTAAATTATTTTAATATTTTTAAAATTTATTTTAGTATTTATATAAATATTTAAATTAATTGTACATTTTAAATTTTACATTTTAAACAGGTTTATAAAAAATGTTTAAATTATAACTAAATTTCAAAATTTTTAATTTAAAATTTGTTGTTATAGGAAAATAATTGATAGTATACCATATTTAATATAAATATTAAACATATAAAATAAATTAATGCACAAAGTAATAATAATATATTAAAGCAACTAAATAATTATTTATTAAATAATTAATAAAATAAAATAGTGTATTTTATAATTAATAAAACCTATGACTATATATCAAATTCAATTTTATAATTTTTTTCAACAAAACACAAAATTTTATAATCTAAGTATTCCAAATACATTTAACAAAGCACTAGATTTGACACGTACTATATTATCAAATACATCAAATACATGATTTATAAATATATTATAATATAAAATACACAATATTTTCAATTACATCTAATCAAACATCACCTAAATGTCCTTAACAATATTTATATAATTTAAATCAAACACCTAACACTACCTAACTAATTGTGTACTAGAATTCTCTCATGGAAGCCAAGGTGCGAAGATTCCAACGTAAGTGAGAAAATGAACTCATTTGACAAGAAGCTATCACAAACGGCGCAACATACAAGCCTAATTTTCTTAATTGTTAATAATTGTAATTAAATATCCATTTTGTGGTAATCCTAGCTCACACCAAATCAGTAACATGATAACATCCATAATCACGTCCATATACATCCAAATAATTGTAATCAGATATTCTAACATTAACTTAATCACGTCCATATTCACAAAGACCAAATCACGTCCATATACATCCAAACAATAACTTAACACCGTGCGTTAAGCTCACCACCCTCCACCACCCTATTGATTTGATATAGTGACCCACCCACCTAAACACCCTGGAAGTTTCCTGGCCAATCATCAGCTGCCACTTTGAGCTTTGAAAAAGTTATAAATTTAATTCTAAACTATTTTCTAAAACTCATCCTAAATCAAATTACAAGTGTTTTCACAATAAAATAAAATAAATTAACAATAAGTAACCATTTTCTTTAAGAGATTCAAAAATTTATTTACTAGCAAAAGGAGTTTGACTAAATAATTAACATGTAAGTCATTTAAGTAAATAATTTTGCATTTAAATTCAGATATATGTATATAAAAATAATATGTTAGAAGCCTTTTATAGAGTTTTGAGTATTTTGTTCAAACTGATTTAGAGCCCGTAACTCATAATAAATCAATAGATCAAATATCAAAAAATGAACTTTATTATCTAATATACATACAATTTGTTTCTAATAATAACATCTCAATTAGTCTCAATCAATAATGATAAAAATACAAAGTATTTAACGCCTAACTTAAAATATTTTCAATGCCAAATTTAAATAAAAAAAAAATTGAAGGTTCTCACGTCAAAATCAAAATTAAGTAGTGGTTGATTTATACAATTTTATAAAAAAAATAGTGTTTCCTAAACAATTAACTCAACATAATATTTTCTTAGGAAACAAGTTTTTACTTAAATCCAAATTAAAATTATGGAACTGTGGAAAGGGCATTCTTTTTATTTTTATTACATAAATAAGAAAAAGAAAAAATTAAGACTAATAATAAAAGATGAGAAATTCAACAACTAGTTAAAAGGTTAGAAATTCTAAAAAATAGCTTGCCCGCTTTATAAAAAAATTTTAATCATATGATATCATGTCCATATTTACTATAACTAATTCCGAGCTCATCTATTGCCTTTATGAATATATTCCGATATCTTAAATTTCAAGTAATCTTAAAAAAAAAAAAAATTAATCCAAAAGTAACATTTAATTACAAAAAAAAAAAAATCTAAGAACCCTATTATAGAAACTAAATGCGCTTTATAAAAAAAATAAAAATATTTTAATATACACTTAAAAAATTTACAAAATAACTAAACATTTTAAGATCTCAAATGCAATTAGGCGTGACTTATTTGGCAAAACTTAAATTTTTATATTCCTAAAACCATTATAAAAAGAAAAAAATTCATCTGAATTTCTAAATTTTAAATAAAAAAACAAAAAACAAAAAATAAAAATATGACAAAGGTCTGAGTTACTTGGTATCTAAGCATCCACACACCAGCCATGCCACACACCAAACACGAAACAGCGACCCCAACGAATCATTCAGTGACACTTCGTCATAAGAAGAGGCGGTAACCTTACCGGGGCCACAGTGGATTGCAACATGGACCTATAAATAGATCCGATTCTTCGCCAACTCCAGGACACTCAGCTTATCCTTCTTCTTCAGCTGGAGAAGCTCGAGAGAGATCATCAATGGCGTCAGAGAAGAGCAAGGTCCTGATCATTGGAGGAACGGGATACATTGGAAAATTCATAGTTCATGCAAGTGCCAAGCTAGGGCATCCAACCTTCGCCCTTGTTCGGGCCGCCACCGCCTCTGATCCGGCGAAAACCGAGCTTATTAATGGATTTAAGAGCGCTGGAGTTACCATTGTCCATGTATGCTTGGTTATTTTGCTTTTTTATTTGTATTTTTAAAATGGATTTTTAGATTTTGAAGTTTATTGTGATGATTTGGAATGCATGCGAAGGGGGATTTATATGATCATGAGAGCTTGGTGAAGGCCATCAAGCAGGTTGATGTTGTGATTTCAACCGTGGGGTTCATGCAATTGGCTGATCAAACTAAGATCATTGATGCCATTAAACAAGCTGGAAACATCAAGGTTTGATTTTCTTTGATTTTTTTCTTTTTATCCCCAGTTTTTAATTTCATTTGTTTGAATGATTCTTAGGTTTATTGTTAGGTTTTGAAGGAGGATTTTTTTTTTCCTGTTAATATGGAATTTTGGGTTAAATCTACAATTTGTTGGCATTTCCATGGAAATGATTTTTAAAGAAATGATAGGTTCTCAGTAATGTGTCTCGTAGTGGAATACTGAAAGATTAGAACTTTAGCAGTCAAACAGTTCAAAATGCTGTTAATTAGACATGGCCCATGAACTTAATTTCCTTCAATAAACAAAGGAAAAATAGAATAATTTTTCACTGAATTTATACTGATGAGAAGGCCACATGCAAACCTTGCTTGGATTGGTTCCTTATTAATCTAATGTTTTAAAGTTCATATTAATCTAAATTTAAGAAGAAAAAAAAAAAGGAAAAAAAAATTGTGAAGAATCTAATGAATTTGGATGAATGCAGAAGTTCTACACCTCTGATTTCGGGCTTGATGTGGATCGTGGGCATGCTGTTGAACCGGTTAAATCGACTTTTGCAACCAAGGCTCAGATCAGAAGAGCAGTAGAAGCATCAGGAATTGGATACACCTTTGTTTCTAGCAACTACTTTGCAGGCTATGCCCTGCCTACTTTAGGACAAGTTGGTGGCCCTCCAACTGATAAAATAGTTATATTGGGTGATGGTAATCCCAAAGGTAAACCAAATTATCTTCAATCAACCTTGTCCTATATGCTTCATAATGCTGTGAAATTGTGCTTATATTATTGTTATCATGCTCATTTTCTAACAATCTTTGTTTGCTGGTGAGGACGTTGGAACATATGCTACATTTTTAGGCTTTATAATCTGTGGATAAATTTTACTGATGATGTGATGCTTATTTTACTGTAATCTTTGTTGCTGAAGATATTATGAATTGAAATTATCTGTCATTGTGATGCTCATTTTGCAGCGGTCCTTCTTGAAGACATTGGAGCATGTACGCCAGTAGTCTTTCTTTGTGCTTCATTACATCATGAATTGAACTTTTTACTGTTATGACTTTTATTCTCAGAAATTAATCTTAGTTTCTGAGGAAGAACTGGAGCATATACATCATTATTAACATTCTTCTATGCTTAATAATACTGTGACTTGAAATTTTACTGTCTCAATGCTGCTCAATTTGTAGGTATCTTTGTTGCCGAGGAGGACATTGCAACATACACAATTAAATCTGTTGATGATCCAAGAACACTGAACAAAATTCTTTACTTAAGGCCTCCTGGCAATATTTACTCTCACAATGAGCTAGTTGCTCTCTGGGAGAAGAAGACAGGCAAGACACTGGAGAAAATCTATGTCCCTGAGGATGAGGTTCTCAAGAAGATCCAAGGTGAGGAAATTAACAAACTATGTGGTACCTATTTACTTCATAAAATTGGCTCTTTGGACTAAACTTGGGTCAATTGCAGAGTCTCCAATCCCATTGAACATCATGCTGGCAATCAATTATCTGGTTTTTGTGAAGGGTGATAACACTAACTTTGAGATAGAACCATCTTTTGGAGTGGAGGCTTCTGAACTCTATCCTGATGTGAAATACACCCCTGTTGATGAATTGCTCAATCGTTTCATCTGAATGTGTTTCACCACAAGCACTGTTACTTTGAGAGTTTCTGTGGATAATAATAACTATGGCTGGGAGTTTGCTTGTTTTCTTTGTTGGTCTTGTTACCTTTCAAAGAATGTAAACTTTCTTGCTGTCGTAGTGTTGCTTGTTTGATGAGATTGGCCTTTTTTAAGTTCTCAATTTGTTTCTTTTGTCATTTGCCAACTTTTCTTTGAGATGGATAGAATGAATATATATATATATATATATATAACCACCTTGCAACAAGTTGGTATATATATATCTCTGGTTTTGCTGTTTTTTTAAAAGGGATTTAAGTCACTAAACTCTGATTTAAGGAACTGTTTATATCAAATTGTCCCGATTTTAATTGCATGAATATTGATTAAAATAAATATGAGGGATCTATATTTATAAATTTTTAAGTTATTCTAAAAATATGTGGGTGAAAATAGTTGAATAAGTTGAGATAAATTTTCTCACTTATGCGCAGGTAATTATATTTTCGTTGCGTATAATTTAATTAATATGCTTTCATATATATATATATATATATAATAGGACCCCAAAAAAAAAAAATGATCTCATTATTTGGATTTATGGGTTAACATAAACAAATGGTTTTTGATTCAACCATAATTGACTTAGAAGGGCAATGCACCTGAAGAGCAAGAATCACCTCCATCCCTGATATTACAAAAGGCATTTATTTTATAGAAAAGGATTTATTTACTTTTATTAAAAAAAAATTAGCAATAAGTGTTGACTAATCAAAATAGATGAGATGTAGCTTTTCTCTCCTAGCTAATCAAACAAGAACTCCGTCTCAACTATTAAACTAGTCTCATTTTTTAATTCTCTCTTCGCTAATTTTAGAGGAATGATTTCCAATGTTGTATGTGAAATCTTTAATCTATATCACTTAAATGGATGATTTTTTAATAATTATTTTTTTGTGTCACTAATATTTGTTACTTTCCGTACATTTACCATTGGTGAATATCAAGTTTTATTTTATATCACTAGCTTGTTCGTTTTGATTTTGTTTGCTTATTTTATTCTCTTTTAAATTTCCTGTTTAATATAGTTGTGGTTTAATTTATTAATTAAAAACAATCGAATAGTTGAGAGGGATGGCAGGTAGGAAAGGACAGCCGGCTATTATGGCCATGGGGAATTCATCAATATCTTTCCTTTGAAATCAAGCTTTATTCCTAACTATTATTTCATGTTTTATCTATCAAATAATTTGCAATCCTTGTGCATCTAGGCAACAAGTCTTTCTTGATGGTAGGACCAAAATTTCTACTCACTAGACTACCATCAACTCAGCAAAGTGTTCATCAAAATCTAGTCACCGGCTCTTCTCAACAAATACTGATTTATGTTTGGTGAACCTGCTAGTACTGTCCTTTCAAGTTGAATGACTGGTTTAAGTCAAAATATAACAAATTGGACAGATGAATTATTAATTATTTACTAGTTTCTTTTTTAAAAAAAACAAGATCAAACTGTAATGAAGTGCAGAAGGTTGAAATCTATGGGTTGTTATTTGTTCATTATAATAGCTCACCTATAACTTTCATGAACTTATATATATATATATAAAACATACTAACCATTCCACACTTTAAACACCAAACAGAGTCAAATTATTTAGTTCTCACCAAACCAAGGTGAAGATTGGGAGGTGGTCTTATCGGATTCTCTGATGAACACCTTAACGGGTCTTGTAAATGGATTGGATCCTCTAGCAGCTCAGACTAGCTCCAATATCACAAGCTCAAAGAGATCGTCAATGGTGGAAAAGAAGAAGACGTTTGGAGGTGCAGGACACATTGGGAAATTCATAACCATGTATGTATCTTTCTTGTATTCTTTTAGCTTCTCTTACAAAATCATAATGTTATTTGCAATAAACACTTCTATTTAATTATGGGCATGCACAGACGTAGAATAAGGTCAATAAGCATCCATATCTGTGAGTTTTGGGATTCTATTTTAGGTTCTCCAGGAAACAAACACCCAACACCAATGATTCAATATCAGTAGATCAAAACGCCAAAAGGCAGTTGGTTAAATGAAAAAAATAGATAAACCACTCGTATGAGAAAAAGGAGAAAAAGAATATAAAAAGGAAAGTACAATAGAAAAGCAATACGACAAAAAGATCCACTAGAGATGGATCAATGTAAAAGAAAAAAGGAGATAAAGACAACGAAATAAAGAAGAAACTGCCCCACATCACCCTAGAGGACATCATCTAGGGTGGAAAAACTCAAGATGTAGTGCTAGTCTGTGCTCTGGATTGAAGCCTCACTGGCAGTATCACTCGTACTGACTGACTCAGAGTGAGATCCCATGAACTTAAGACTACAGTGAACAAGAGCAATGGAATCATCATACTTTGATTTCTTTCCCTATGGAACTGCACATAACCAAAATAGGATCATATGATCAATCTTGACACAAATGGAATGCACATGGAGAGATTTAGAATTGAAAATGCGCTCGTTTCTTTTAAGCCAAATATTCCAAGTAATCGCCTTAGTTAGGAGATCCCTTATTTTTAGCATCGCCGGCCGGATAGACATTCTCCAGTCACGCCATAGCCCATTCAACGAGGAAAGCAAGGGAGGTAGCGGGAGAAGATGACCAAAATGTACCCAAAAATGCTCAGCTAGGGGACATTGTAGAAACGAATGATCTATTGATTCAATTGCCGAATGATAGATGACACATGTTGTGGTCGGGAGTTTGTTGCATCTTCTCCTAGCTAAGTTATCGAGAGCAAGTATTTTATTTCTCCACGCAAGCCAGTTTAAGAGATCAATTTTCAGTGGGCATGCGCTTCTCCATAATAGGTGATTTATCTGGCATCTTAAACCTCCGTAGAAGGATTTGACGGAGAAATTGTCTTTAGGAGTAAGACACCTTCTTTTGGAGTCCCCTTCACCATTGTTGTGGTTATTGGGTCTGTCTACATATTCTGATGCCTTTGGATCCAAGTTAAAAGGAACTGTGTTCATCAAATGGGCAAGGTCCCGTGCTATTCCACCACTAATGGTGTGAGGTCTTAAAATCACATGGCCAAATATTCATGGGTGCACGTCCCTCAAACCACCAATCGTGCCAAAAGGAAGTGGTGGCTCCATCACGTATTGTGCAATCAGTGCAACCCTTGAAAGCAGACTAGCAGCTAAAGACTCCTTCCCAAAAGAAAGATTTCCTCATGGACATGGATGAGCTCATGAAAATAAAAATAAAATTAAAAAATAACAATATGGCCAATGGACCTCTTGGGCGATTGGCACCAGGTCCCTCATGAGGGACTAACTCCTTTTAAATGAGGAAGTTTGCCATCTATTTATAAAAAAAAAAACAGGTATTCGATTAGTATTTCTTTAATTTTTTTTTCTTTAAGATTTTTATGGAGATAGATGTTCATACTGAATCATAATTTATGTGATCTTATACGTTAATGCCCAATTTGTAATTTATAATTCACAATAAACCATAATCAAGTATTTTTATGTGATTTGGAAAAAAGTCAAGAATATCTGCAGATAGCTAAATTAGAGGTGCTAGTAGTGGATTTTCTTCCAACTCTCTTTTATACAAAGGCTTGATTTGCAAATATTATTACCTTCTAACTTAAGATTGAATTTAATCATGATGTAATTGCATAGCTCTGTTAAAAATCTGTAGGTCAATGGTGCTAATAAAATTAACCACTCAGTAATGTATCTAAAATTCATGTTTGGACTGTTATATTCATAAACATTTTCTGTTTTCTCCTCCAATATTGTCCTGAAAAATTGTTCTTCTTTATATCTCAACCCTTTTGCTGTTTTATCTTCCATTTGTAATGGACTTATCTTGTCATTTTCACATTTTATGTTTCTTTATTTTTAATATTGCCGGCCGTGCCGTATCTCTAACTCCTTTTTCTTTAACAAATTGTGTTATTTTAATAAAAAAAAAACTTACAGAAGTTTGTTTAGTGTTCTTGAATCAGCAACTGATCTAATTTTTTATATTTAAATGTTCTCAGCAAGAATAGATCGCCACAAATTGAGCAACATTACAACAGTAAACATTGCTCTTTATTGATGAATTGTTAAAAAAAAAAAGAGAAAAAATCTGTGCAACTGAGGATGATGTTCTGAAGAAGATCAAGGTGAATAAATGAACAAATTTTATATTATTTTTTTAGTTCCTAAATTGGTTTATTTGAACTAACCTTGGTTTGATTGCAAAGTCTACAAACACATTGAATTTCATACTAGCAATAACCATTTAACTTTGAGATTGAACCATATTATCCTCATGTGAAACACACCACAGATGATGAATGTCTCCATGGTTTGATTTGAATTGATTAGATAATGTATTTTAGAGTTTCCTTGTTCTTTTTCTTCGGTCTTTTCAGCTATCAATGAAAATGCAGTAATTAGTTCTCTATATGTATATATATACTTTACTTTTTTTGTTCTGCTCTAATAATAAAAGAGGTGAAACATGAATTTTAGGCACATTATTTTTAAGTTTTATCAGCAAAACATTGACTGAAATTTTTAGCAGAGGCATGCAATTACATCTGCATTACCAAAAATGATGTAATTGCATTGCTCTTCTAAAAATTTATCAAGTCAATGGAGTGCACACTAATGAAACATCAACATCAGAAAAAGACACATTCATTTTTCTGTATATAAACAATAGATTGGTTCCAATGTGTTTGAACATCTCAAGAAAAGAACAACAATGGCAGAAAATAAGAGCAAAATATTGATCATCGGAGGAACAGGTCACATGGGAAAATTCATAGTGCAAGCAAGTGCCAACTCCGGCCACCCTACCTTCATCCTTCTCTGGCCAACCACAGTCTCCGATCCGGTGAAAATGAACCTCATTAATGACTTCAAGAGCTCTGGTGTTACAAGTCTCTATGTATAACTCTTCTCTTAATCATAGTCTTGACTCAATGTTTATCGAATCACGGTAAATAATTGGCTTGTATATATGCATTATTGCAGGGAGATAGATATACATGATCATGAGAGTTTAGTGAAGGCCATCAAACAAGTTGATGTAGTGATATCAGCTTTGGGATCTCACCAAGTGAATGATCAGACTAAGATCATAGACGCCATTAAAGAAGCCAGAAACATCAAGGCTAGTGTGTGTGTGTTTGTGTATATGTATATTAGATCATTACATTATATATATAGTATGTACTAAATCATTATTATGAGTACTTTTTGGATGATCACAGAGGTTCTTCCCCTCTGAATTTGGGATTGATGTTGATCGATCTCACAGCGTTGATCCCGCTAAATCACTCTTTAGCATCATTTCTCAACAAAGAAGAACAATTGAAGCATCAGGCATTCCTTACACCATTGTGGTCTCTATCTTGTTTGCAAGCTACTTCCTTCCTACACTGGCTCAAGCTGAAGCCACAGGTCCTCCCACTGATAAAGTGTTCATACTTGGTGATGGCACCCCTAGAGGTAACTAACTTAACTAACTCTATTTCTAAATTTCTAATTAATAGTGTCACATATTCAAATTAAATATATGATCATGCATGATCCATTTAATTAGAATGGAGATATGATTGCTTGATTTTGTAGCAATCTTTGTGAAAGAGGAGGATATTGCAACATACACCATTAGAGCTGTGGATGATCCAAGAACAGTGAACATGGTTCTTTACTTGAAACCTCCTGCCAATTTTTACTCTCAAAATGAACTTGTTGCACTGTGGGAGAAGAAGACTGGCAAAACCTTGGAGAAAATCTATGTCCCTGAGGATCAAATTTTCAAGAGAATTCAAGGTGAGTGAATTAAGAAACTTTTATTTGTTTATTTATTTATTTATTTAAAATGTTTAATGTTTGAAGTTTTTATTTTGGAGTACTAAATAGTAATAAAAAAAATTGCAGAGACTGAATATCCAGTGAATCTGCTACTTGCAATAAACCATTCAGTGTTTGTGAATGGTGATTGTACAAACTTTGAGATTGAACCAAGATTTGGAGTTGAAGCTTCAAAACTTTATTTTGATGTGAAGTACACCACTGTTGATGAGTATCTCAATGGTCTGTCTCATTTGAATTAATCTTGATGTATTGATGATTTAAGTATCTTATATTATATACAATTGTCTAAATGAATAATGAGTTTGCTCCCTTGTATTTCTTTTGTTAAAGTGAAAATCATTTATGAAAAGTGGGTTTTACTAGATTAATAAAACTTACTTTATGTTCTTTTTTTAAGGAAAAAGCTACATAAATTATATTGATTTCAAACATTATGATTATCTGATCATTGAGCTTAGTAATTGCCTATGTCTTTGAATAAAGTTGATAGGCTAATCTAACAATGGAATCAATTGGTATCTTTTTCTTGCTTTTATTGCCTTAGTTTAATGAATTATTGGCTTATCATCATAGTTCTTGACCATGCCATGATCTAAGACCATTCAAATTAAATTAAAGTTATAATATTAAAACATATCAATCTAACCTTTGAGTCTTTGGTCTTTTGCTATTAATTACATAATAGCCGGCCCAAAAACGTATCATTGATCTCATAGATCTTTTGTCTAGTGGGAACAACAAATGAAAAGACACATTAAAATCCAATGCTTCTTTGATTCACCTTTTCTTTTAAACAAATTGGCCACCATTAGAGAGCACTAATGAGTACGTACTTGAAAAAGTCAAGTTGATCACCTTTGCTATAATGAAAAAAATCAATAAAATATTTTCATTGCTTTTTGAAATCTATATATACACTTATTAATTTGAACTCTTAGAAATTAGTTGTTAAATCAAATGTAGTTGTAGTGTCAAAGAAGAAAATATGAGCATTTTTTATTAAAAAAAATGAGCATTTGAATTTTTAAAAATAAATAAATAAATGACATGAAGAAATCACTTATTAATTATTTCGAAGCATCAGCACAAGATTATGAAATTAGAACTACTACTTCAAGGTCTACTTGGAAAAGTTTAAACAATGTTTTAGTGTTCTTGGTTTATACTCTAAGCAAATGCTATGTTTTCAAATTTCAATACTTCTCTCACTCTCTCTCAAAGTTTATAAATCTCACTGTATGATTAAGATGACTTGTTTGACTCTTAATTTTTAATTTATTATGCAATTGAAACTTCAAAATATCTCTTTAATGTTCACAAGTGTCTGATGATAGAAGAAATAGTCTATTATTTAAATATGATAAAACAAAATGATTAATTTGATTTTTAATATGTTTTATGGATAATCTAAGAGATTATGGTTTCTTTGTGCCGGAAACATGCCGCTTTCAAGTGTTAATTTTTTTTAATTATATTTAATTAAAATGATGTTAAATATTTTGTATAAAAAAAGTGTTAATAATCATTTTTTGGGCTTTTTAACCCACCACCAATTTTCAAGAGCCACAAACTTAAAGTCCCGTTTAGTGGACATGATAGGATATGGACGGATATGATATAAGGACTTGATAGTAATAGGAAAGGATATGTGCATGATAAACTCATATCCTATCTTATGTTTGGTGCGCACCGGATAAACTATTGCATAGCATTTATTATCCTATTTTACGTTTGAAGTAGACCAGATAATGACATGATATGAATGATATGTAAATAGACAAAATTACCCTTTATAATATGATTATATATTATTTTTCAAAATAGACTTTTAAAAAAAATTTCCTTAATGATTTACTTATCGGTATTTTTATGAGTTTCTATTAAATTATTAAAAAAAACCTATAAATAATGCCCATAAATATATAAATCATAATATTACTAACTTGCAAAAATTATACCTCAAACCTATTTGCTAGAAAAAAATAACCAAAAATCCATAAATATAGTAAATTAAATACATCACCGAAATCAATTAAAAAAATCATCCCATCAGAAAAACTAAGACATGATAACAAACGATATTTAGATTAAAAAAATAGCCTGTTCAAGCACAAGATCGACGGAGAAACTCTTCAACCACTTCGGATGCGAAAAACCCTACTTAGTGAAATTAGCGTTATATTTAGTTGTTGATAAGCTTTCTATCCAAGTATCAAAAGATGGAAAGAAGGCATATAATCAAACCTAGATGAGTTTAATAAACCATAAATAGGGTAAAAAAAAATTAAAATTTTATCATATCTTACATGCAGGGGCGGAAGGAGGAGTCAAGGGGGTGCTTGAGCACCCCCTTGGCCTCATCTTATATAATATATATATATATATATATATATATATATATAATTAATATGAATATATTTATATGTTTATATTTAATATAATCTTGGATATCATGTGGACTTATTTTTTAGATTCTATAGTAAGTTAGTAACAAGCTACTTCACCCACTTAAAAATTTACTCTAATGGTTTTTCTATATAAAATCTTCAAATTTTAAAAAACAACTTTATAATCAGTTTTGATTTTGTTGAATGCCATAATCTTACGAGTCTTATTATTAAACTAGTTAAAACTAGATTGTATTTGGTCAAATGATTCAACTTTTACTTAGTAATGATAGTTGTTAGCTGTATATATATTTTATATTTTTTAAAATATTTATTATTGTTATTTAGTTTGAATTAATATAAAAAATTTCATATTTAAATTGAAATCAGATTGGATTTGACCGAATAATTAAACTCTTATCTCATGGTGATATATGGTATATTTTTTGAAATATTAATCATTATAATTTTAAGTTTGAAGTAATATAATTTTTTTAAAATTAAAGTTAGCACCCCTTGATTTTGGCCCTAGTTCCGTCACTGCTTACATGTTTTCATCCTGACTCCCCCCACATGATTTAATATTGTCACGCCCCGACCCGCGGGCCCACGGGACGCGACAATCGCCGCAGCAATCCCGAGGAGGGATACCCCGCCACTCAACCCTCAGGATGCCGCAAGGCTAATCAACACACATGGAATTCAACAATATACATATCGTACATATAGAACAGAAAGAAACAATGTTACACAACGACAGTAACAACAACAATAACAACAAGGAAACAACCCTAATAACAGTAGGAAATGGTAATACACAGAAGTTTAAGAGTATTTAAATACTAAACCATGCAACAAGGTTTTCTACACACTAGTGGATCCATAGGGTCTTATAACATGTTCCATGACAACAACAACATACATGAACTGAAGGAAATACAACAGATGATAGAATAGTAGTAAATGCCCAAGACTGCCGCCACAGCATCACACCTACTACCCGCAATGGATCGGGAGAAAGAGAGAGGGATGAGTAACTCAAGTTACTCAGTGAGGGGAGATTAGCACAACCTTAGCAGAAAAATACACCAAAATAAATGCTTTACCAAAGTAATACAAGTTTAGAAACATTATTACGTATAATAGAAGCCTTCAAGAGAATTAAGAAGCATAGTAATATCAAGAAAACTCTTTTTACCCCAACTAGGGTTTACAACACAAAATCATAAAGCATGGTTTTAAATACAAGTAAAACAACAAAATATCATGGGTTTGAAATAAATAAACACAATACCCAACACTCACCCAACATAACATGGTTCAGAAAAACTCTCTAAACCTTCGCGTGGCCATGGCTAGGGTTCGAGCCGCCAAGGTACTCATGCCCTTGACGTTGACCCATCGAGTTCACCGGTTGGTGACTCCCAGCTACCGATGAATATCCAGTCAGGGCTCTACACTCCCACCTGAACTGGCCCTCGTAGTAATCAGCCGGTCGACACGCCACCTCAATAGGGTCGGGCCGTGAAGACCGCCTACTGCGATGAGGATATCACCAAAAATAATCACCACAATAAAAATACAACTCCACTCGAGTACAATATCCATCCATGATCATAAATCAAGAATACCTCGGTCATTTGCACGAGGACAAGATAAACACATAAGCAAAGCCCAAACTTTTAACACAAAAATAATTTGCAAGTCCCAACACAAGCAACAACATGGAAATCCTTTTTCCTTTCAACAATCCAAAAATTTGTTTCAAGCCTAGGATTTCACCAAATCAAAGATTTCCATAACAAAACTCAAGTTTCAAACAAAATAAAGATTTCACAAACTCATGGATACATATATCAATCACAATTTCCACGATAACAAAACAAAAGCCAAAAGAGACATCCAAGATTTGCCTCAACAATAATTATCATTTACCAAATTGCCAAACAAGTATAAATCAATAAAACTTACTTGAAATATGATATGCACATATATATATATATATATATATATATATATAGCTATTGGCATTCTTCTAATAAAGCTATGCTAAATAATTCCACTCACAAAATTGATGATTTCTCTTCCTCGCAAACTAATCCTCGGCCAACTCTTAGCCTCGATCCAAAGCTTCACCTCCTTTCCAAACACAACAAATAACATCCAAGGTTAGTACAAAAATCCAAGCAAAGAAACCCTAGGTTCCTTCTAACAAACAACCATAACTTGATCTTAGGGTTGGCTCAAACATAGGTTTAAAGGTTCCCAATAAGTTTCTAGGGGTTTTAGCTTCAATCTAATCCAAAGAAATCAAAGAAACAACTAAAGATTGCCGGTGCTACAGTAAAATCAGGGTTGCTACAGTACCCGAGAGCAAACTCAACAACACTACAAGGGAAAGACACCAAGTTCTCTTAACAATACAATGGCCAACTAAAAGACACATAAATCTACACATCTATGGCATCATTTTGAGCTCTTAGCATCCATCTCATTCCCACCAAAACTCCACAAATATGGCATCAAAACTCATGGAATTCAAAGGAATACTAATTCCATGGACACAAAGATGAAATACAAGGGCTTCACAACTCAAACAACCTTCAAATTGCCAAATAATTACAAAGATCTTGAAAACAAGATTCCAAAGAAGAGCATGAGAGTTAAATAACCATTTCAAGATCTAAAAACACAAGCACTACATGAAAGAATCATGCCTTATCCCAACAAATGAAAAGAAATGATCATTACCTTCTAAGTTTCTACTCAAACAAGATTGGGCATGAAGAAGAGAAAACCAGCCCTAGAGATGAAGAAGAGAAGAATTTATAAAGGAATGAGAAACTTAGCTTATAAGCAACCTTGGATTTAAAGGAATGGATAAGGTTTTTAAGGGAAAATGACCATTTTGCCCCTTAAGCTTCAATACATTAACTAAAATGCCATGGACTTCAAGAAATGACCAAGTTACCCTCATTCTTATAAAACAAAGACTAGAGTGAATAAGCATTTGGCAAAAAGACAACAATGCCCTTGTACATTCAAGAAAAGACATTGGTGAGTAAGCTTGGTTGATAATTACTCAAATGACCCCAACTAACCCAACAAATGCCATGGAAATCCTCTACCCTCCTAATGGCCAAGGAAAACAAAAAAATAAGAAGAAGAAAAGTGACGGGCCAGGTATCACAAATATCATGTCCCAGGTAGGATAAATTGGGTCAATAGGATAATATTATCATGTCCTATTGGCACACCAAACAAAGAAAAATAATAGGATATGACTATCATATCCTATGGCCCTTATCATATCTGCCAAACAACCCTAAATCAATATGAGACAAGGTATTAAAAGCTTTATAAAAAAATATATCTCAACAAATATAGAACCCATCATCTAGGGACGTCCCTAGATTTCAAATCTAGGGATGTCCATAAGAAATGCACTCGGATGAAAAATCGACTGTCTTATCATTATGAACAGAGAAACCGCGTTCTACAGTAGTTGTCAGATGTCGATCATGAACAGTAAAAAGGTGTACGGTGTTTATATAATCAATCAACCATCGGATGATGATCCACGGCTTAGATTTAAAAACATCCCTAGATTTAAAATCTAGGGACGTCCCTAGATGATGTTTTCCCTATATATATATATATATATTAAATTATCACTTTGAACTCTAGTTATTAATGTTTTTCAAAATTCTCTATTTCTTTTTTTATTTTATACAAATGCTATATGATTTGACTTCTAATTATATAAATCTTTATAACCGACCTCATATATATTACAATAAAGAATTAGTGGTTTACAATACAATCTTGATCATTTTAATAATAATAAAAAAAATTCGTCCCGTTTAAAATCACTTTCCATACGACATCATTTAATAAATAAAATATAAAGATAAATCTCACCATCATGCAAGTTAACACATTTCATGCAATCTATGGTGAGCAATTAAATAAATAAATAAGAAGAAAATTTGAAAGAGGACCATCCAATACGGTCAAATCTAAGATAGAAAAAGAATTTAAAGGATAAAAATGATCATATGAGATATGGGATCCATGGTGTTCAGAATACAAGATGTTCTTTTGGACTTCATGAAAGAAGAGCCATTATAATATTGTCTTCTTTTTGTGGCATGGTTCCCTAGAAATCTGATAGCAATAATTGGGCATTTTTAAAAAGTTTAATGCAAGTTGTGTGTGATGCTTTGATCTCCTCCACAAAAACATAGTCACTTAGTGTGTCATTGTTCATCATTTTATAAATAGAATCAGACTTCACACTTTCACTCACATGCATGCAATTCAGCTCAGACTCAAATAATTCATGTCTACTTTGTCCATAGGTGAAACTACCCATGAATCCTAGACCAGTGAGGCCTATTTGCTTTTGATATATTTTTTTTAAATTATATATATATACATATGAAGTGGAGAAGAAGTGCATAAATTTTTTATCTTGATTGATTAGAGTTATAAAAATGGCGTTTGGGATAGATATTTAATCAGTTAGCAACTATGTTTTTTTTTTAAAGTTAAAAATACTAGAGTCAAATATTTGATCTAACTATGTCCGATGTTTCTGACTATGTACGAATTAAAATAAGAGATTTATGGTTTGTTTGCAGAAATATTTACTAATTTTTTGTTGTTTTAGTTTGACAATCAAATATATTATAAAATGCTAAAATTTCCAAGTAAATAATATGGTTAGAAATAACTAATTAATTAATAACGGAAGGATGAGGAATTGAGATTTACACTTGAAAAAATCGAGAATATTTTTAATAAATCTGGGTATTTACTAACACAATAGATTAAGAACTTTAATGCTGGTCTTTATATAACCATCCCATCAAATGATTAACTCACTCGAAATCTTAAATAAATCATTGTACAAAGTAGCAATTAGAACTACCATAGGATTCCAATGATAATATCATTTTATTTTGTGGTTCTCGAAGAGTCACGGCCGGAACTGAAAAGCCGTTTCATGGCAAAAAATAAAAAGGTAAAGGTAAAAAACCTATTGTGTGTACGTGAGTTCAGAATTTTTAAGCCAATTTTCGGATCCAACCTCTGAAATTTTTAAGGCAATGTGGTACTAACTTTAGTAGAATATTTTGAAACAAATATGAGCCTAAAGTATATGGGCTCTCTAATAGTGATTAGTGTTTTTTTAGTTCTTTTTCTCTCATCTCGGGTTTTGTATTTACTTATTGTATTTAGTATTATTATTATTTACAATATGTGGTTTATTTTTTAAAATACAGATAAAATTAAAAATAAAACTAAAAGTAAATATTAAAAAAAAGGCAGCTTACAATATGTGCTTAAACTCTTTGCTTAAGCAGGAAGAGCTCTACTGGAAACAACGCTCTAGGGTTAAGTGGATCAAGGAGGGCGATGAGAATACAAAATTTTTTCACGCTTTCGCAAATGGAAGACAGAACATGAATTTTATCCCTAGAATTAGGGATGGAAACCATTTTGCGGAAGGATCTGATGAGATTGGCCGAGTGTTTGCGGATCACTTTCGCGCTTATTTCGGATCACAACAGGATTTTCGTTTTAAGTTTTCCTGGGCCATCCTCCTTAGAAATAAGCCCCGTGTTGATCTTTCTTCTCTTAAGGCTCCTTTCTCTAGGGAGGAAATTAAGAGAGCAACTTTTGAATTAGGAGCGGACAAGGCTCCTGGTCCTGATGGTTTCCCTCTTTCCTTCTTTCAAAAATTTTGGAATGTTGTAGAGCATGACATTGTCTCTCTCTGTGAGGGATTCCACGAAGGCACTGTCAACTTGGAGAGGATCAACTGGGCATGTATTGCTTTGATCCCTAAGTATGGTAACTCGGATGGACCAGTAGATTTTAGGCCGATAAGTCTTATTAATTCATCTCTTAAGATCCTATCGAAGATTGTATCGTCCCGCTTGAGCAAGGTCATTGACTCTCTTGTCGACATTTCACAGTCGGCCTTCATTAAAGGTCGTTGCATCCTTGACAATATTGCCACAGCGGAAGAGCTTATTTTCAGTCTGCATAAGAGAAGATTACCTGGTCATATCATTAAGGTTGACTTTGCTAAAGCTTTTGACATGGTTAATTGGGATTTCTTGTTGGAGCTCTTGGGTGCTTTCGGATTTGGGTCGAGATGGATTAGCTGGGTCAAATCGATCTTAATCTCATCGAAGGCTAACTTTTTGATTAATGGTTCTCCAAAGGGTTATGTGAGGTATCTCAGGGGTCTTAAACAAAATGACCCTCTTTCCCCTCTCCTTTTTGCTTTAGTCTCGGAAGTGCTTAACTTAATGTTCAACCATGCGCTAGAATCTGGAGTTTTGGTTGGGGTCCCATTAGGAAATTTGGGGAAAATGTGCCACCTTCAGTTTGCTGATGACTTGATAATCTTAACGACTGGAGGTATTGAAGACTTACGGATCATCAAGCTAATTCTCTATCTCTTTGAAGGCATGTCAGGATTAGCTATTAATTTTCATAAGACTTGCATCTTCTCGACTTCTATGGGTCAACCTCCGGAGAATTATATGGCTCAAACCCTCAATTGCTCTAAAGGTACTCTCCCTGTAATTTATCTGGGAGTGCCATTATCTGGGAGAAGGCCTAGGAGACAGGATTGGATTTCCTTGATAGAGAAAATTAGAGCTAAATTAACAACCTGGAAGTCTAAATTCCTTTCTTTAGGCAGCAGACTAACTTTGGTTAATTCTGTCCTCTCGTCGATCCTGTCTTACTGGATGTCTATCTTCAAGCTCCCTAGCTGGGTTGTCAAAGCTATTGACAGAATCAGGAGGGATTTCTTGTGGTCAGGCCCTGACTTAGATCATCCAAAAGTTAGGCTTGTGAGCTGGAAACGTCTTTGTAGACCCCGTGAGTTTGGTGGTTGGGGAATCTTAGATTTGGAAGATTTTAACTTAGCTCTTCTAGGAAAATGGTGGTGGAAAATCTCATCTGGTATTCCTTGGTGTGGTGATAAAGTTATCCGTTTCAACTACTATCAAAACTCCTCCACTTGGAACCTTTACTTCCACCCTCCTCAAAGAAAATCTTTCTTCTGGAATGGACTTAGTAATTGCATTTCTGCGTTCAGGGCATGTTTAACGCCGTGTATCTTTGATGGCTCTGCCACTCTCTTTTGGTTCGATAGGTGGATCAATGGTTGTGCCCCCATGCACCTTTGGCCAGTACAATTTAGAGATTCTCATCAACCCTTCGGTACCCTGAGAGAACTTGAAGGGCTGATGGTGTCTGACTGGTTCCCTAGCAATCTCAGAATTGCTTTCAATGCCAACATTGGTAATCTTCATCTTGGGCCCAATGATTCTAAAAAATGGTGTTTAACGGCTAATGGTACCTTCTCAGTTAAATCCTTTTATGGGTTTCTCCGACATGGTGGTACCTTATGTGGGACTACCACCACAATCTGGAAAAGTATTTGCCCTAAAAAAGTGATTCTTTTCAATTGGTTGGCTTGGGATCATAGCATTCTGACCATGGACAAACTGGCTTGCAGAAGGTGCAATAAGATGCCTACTACCACTTGTGTTCTCTGCCATGTTGAGATTGAATCGGCTGAACATTTACTTATCAACTGTCACATGGCATTGCGGATTTGGACTTTCTTCACACATGTTTTCAAGCTCCCTGACCCACCGCAGTCCCTGCATGCCTTGTGGGGGCAATGGAGATCCCGTCTCTCCTCTCTTGAGAGAGAGATTGGTGACCTCATTAGTAGAGCTATAACCTGGAACATTTGGTTGGAAATAAATGCACGCATTTTTCATAACTCTTTTTCTGACTATCCTGCTGTGATTGTTAAAATCATTCTCATGATTTTGTCATGGATTGATGCAGCCCCAGATGTGAAGAAAGCGCGACTGGAAAACCCAGCTGCTACAGCTAAACACAGTTTGGATTTCCTTAGACAACACCCAGGTTCAGGCGATGAGTGAGTAGTGGAGGTGGTGGGAGTGAGCCCCGTTTGTTTGCTCGTAGTTGTGTTTTTTTTCTTTTGTTCCCGGAGGCTGTGCCCCCTTGGTTTTGTTGTATTGTTGTGTTGTGGTCTGTTTCTGTTGTTCAGGTCTTTGTTGTTGTTATGTTGTTGTTTTATCAGTCTTCCACTTCTAGTGGACTGTTTCTATTGTTTTGTTCTTCCTTTCTAATGCAGGTGGTTTATCCACATTATAAAAAAAGGCAGCTGTTTTAAATTTTTTAAAATAAAATTCTCATAGTTGGCCAACAAAACAATATATGAACACTCAATGGCGAAAAGTGCCATATTTAGAAGTTTTTAATTATGAAAATTGAAAAAGAAATAAATTATATATGAGCCTGCATTTAAATAGAGACAAAAGTCACAAAACCATCCTATCTGAGTTCTTTGGTTTTATTTGATTATAAGAACTCCAAACTTCACTTCTTGTTGGGTGGCAAGGCTCAAGTCCAATGTTTTTGGAAAATCAAACAGAGTTGATGTCTGATTGAATAACTTAAATAAATCATCATTATTATTATTTTTAATTTCCATTTATATTTTATTGGTTGAGTTTTTTTCTAATAAAAAATTGTTGTTGTAGTCAATGTTCGTATAATTTAATGATTAATGGTGTAGTGCAGAAGTCTCATTTAAAAAAGTTGGAAAGTCGAATCCTCTTTACACATGATGAATGATATAAATAGTGATTTATTTATTTTATAAAAAAAAATATAAAAATTATGAATTTTAAAATAATTTCAGATGAAATACTGAAAGTTATATAAAAAATATTTTGTCACTGTGGCTTTTGAATTGCAATTAAAACATTTGACATCCATGCAAGAGGTCAAGAGTCTGACTCCCTTGTAATACATATTTGAGGTATAATAATAAAAATATCTCCCCGTAAATACATACCATTATTCATATTTTACTCTAATCGCTTATTAACTTTGAAAATTTTATAAATAAATAAATAAACATGAATTAGAAATATAATTTATTAATATATAAATATATATATATTATTATTTAATAAATATGAATAAGCTATAATCCTTGGTTGAGAATGGAATATATATTTTTATTTTAAAATGTATTAATAAATTTATTTATTTATTTATTAATAAAAGTGATAAGTGCTATATATATCAAGTGCGTCTCATAATTTATAATTAATGATATGTTACTATTTTTACTTCCAAAAAGTTTTAAATTGGAAATATTTTAATTATATCACCTTCATTCATGAGTTCTTTGGTTAAATTTGAAATCAAATCAATTGTTTTTTTTTCATCAAATCAAATCAATTTATTAAATTTAAAATTGCTAATATGCTTCTTTCTTGGTTTTCAACAGCTGTTGATAGACATCAATAATCACTCAATGAAGCTTCTCAGAAAATTAAGCACTCCCTCAGTTTCCTAAAAGCTAGAAACCCTGATACTGCTGGCGATCCTGCTCATGATATAGCTCAGGAGTAGTTGCTCCTTCTTTTGTTTAGACAGGCCTGAGATGCCAGATGGTGCCTTCCGCCATTCTAGACTTTCTCTTCCCCTCTTTTTATTTTTCTTTTATGTACTTTATGTACTTTCTGTTGTGTTTGTTGTACCCCCTCACTTCTGGTGAGAGGTTCTTATTTCTGATCTGCTCAATAAATCATGGTTTATCCACATTTATTTAAAAAAATTCAAAAACCTAAAGAATTGTGAGGTTTCAAGGGGCCAAAAAGCAAAAATCCATTGAATTTTTGTATAAATTGGGAAGCCAATGGGAGCTTCGATGGGCACCACAGGACTTCGCTTCGGGAGGTCTTCCCTCGTTGTCCGAGAGAAGCTCGGCGCTGCAGCGCAATGGTGGTTGAAGGGGAGCTGCTGGTGGCCCATATTCGTCGGAAGGATGCCCGCGGCTCGCCGCCGACGGTGCTCGGTTTCCAGCCCGCCGCCCTTGTTGACCATGTGGCGCGCGTCGATTGGTCCCTTCTCGAACAAATCCCCGGCGATCGCGGTGGATCCCAGCAGGTAGTGAACTCGTTGTTATTGTTTCCACTGAATTCGCGCTGTTCCTTTGTGTTTTCTTTTTATCTTTGTGTTTCTTTTAGACTAATTTCATGTTTCCTTTTTTATTGTGTGTTATTGCTTTGCCTGTTTTCTTTTTTTTGATGAATTCCAGGAGGTTGTTTATACACTATTTGTGTTCTCAATTGCAAGACGGGTTTCGGTGATTGTTTGTGCGTTGTTTGGATTTTTGGGGTTTTAGGTTTTATGTGATTTGCGGTTGAGTTGTTTGTGTGTTTAGTTGCTTTCTTTTTTTAGGTAATATTCAATGCTATCTATTCAGATTCTGGCATTCTTTGTTTAGTCTGAACCTTGTTTGAATTTTATGCTGTCAAAATTGTTATTTTAGAGTTTTTTTCAATGCTGTCTTTGTCCTGTGCCATGCCTTCTTCTTATGAAAAATAAAGTTATAAAAAAAAAATTGCAACTTTGTTGGAGATTTGAAGTTCCAATTAGTTTTGGCTCTTTATATGAATTTCAGTGTTTAGTTACGTTCTTCAGTGCTAACATTGCGACCTGTGCACTGAAATGCTGTGGACAAGGTCTCCTATTCTATGACTTTTTGCCCTTTAAATGCTTTTGAAGTAATCGATTCAATAGCTTAACATGGGTTATTTGAGCTTTGTAAATTTTAGTGCATAGTTGGGTCCCTTTTTGTCCTTTTTGGCTATTGGAGTTTTGTCACATCTCGAAAATTTAGCGGGTACACGCTTGCTGAGAATTTGAGTTTGTGTAAGAACATAAATTTGGAATGGTCCTGGATATGATGTTATGCTGAGAAGATCAAGGAACTAAGTAAACTTAAGATGGATTATGTGGATTTTGTGGGAAAATGGACCCGAAGCAGCTTGTTGATATGAATTCTAAACAGAATTTTGTGGTAAAGATTGTGCACAAAATCCAACGCTGGAAAGTTGGAAAAGAGAATATTGATAATAATTTAGGCAAACATTAGTTTTGTAGGGATCCAACTCTTCTTGTCTCTGTTGCACATGCCTTGAGGCATGTGGGTTTTGGATTTTGTACTTGGGTTTACTTTATGCAAACTTAAGATGTTCTTTGGATTTCTTGATTCATTTATTAAATCTGGTGTCTTGTATCACCTCTCTGGCAACTGTGCATCATCTTCTCAGATGGTACCATGTGCTTTCATGTTTTATGTGGTGTATAGAATCTAGATTTTCTTGTGTCTTTATAGCTTTTGTAAAATGACATTACTTGCCATGAAATTGTTTTGTAAATTTTGTTTTCTTATTTATTATGCTCTTCTCGCAACTGAGAACTGCAATGTGTTTGTGTTCTTATTGTGAATCAATCCATACTGATATGCAGGTTGCAATTGAGGAGTTAAATCATATACTTGGCGAAGTGAATGCTCAAATTCTCCCATGCATCAACGGCTTCTCTCCCATAAGGACAATAGCTGGGGGGAGTGTTGCAAATACAATCCGGGGTCTGACCGCTGGTTTTGGTGTCTCGAGTGGCATAATAGGTGCTTGTGGTGATGATGAGCAAGGCTGTTTGTTCATCCACAATATGAAGTTTAGTGGTGTGGACCTCTCGAGATTAAGAATGAAGAAGGGGCCCACTGGTCAGGTAAGCTTTGAGCCTTGATTCCCTGATTTTAACAGGGCAATATGGTATGATCTGAAAATTATACACATTTATTACAGTGTGTATGTTTAGTTGACGCTGAAGGTAACCGTACTATGCGGCCCTGTCTATCAACTGCAGTCAAGCTTCAAGTATGTTGCAGGAATCTATTTATTATCATAAATATCTGAAATGCAAACTTGCTAATTTGACGTTCTTTATTTTCGTGTGTGGTACCTATCTCAGGCTAATGAGTTAGCAAGAGAAGATTTTAAAGGCTCAAAGGTAGCTAAACCTTTTTTTTGCACTTGGTATTCTGATATGTGATTATATCTTCTCTGATATATTATTTCCTGTCAGTGGTTGGTATTGAGATATGCGTTTTTCAATGTGGAACCGATCAAAACGGCAATTAAGTTGGCTAAACAAGAGGGTCTTTCTGTTTCCTTGGATCTAGCAAGTTTTGAGGTGAGACCATGGAATTACTCACAAGAGAGTCTCCAATGCTGATTCAGTCTTTTTCATATATATCAATCAAGTATGATATGATCTTAGTAAATTACAATGTTAACTATGCCAGATGGTTCGAGATTCTAGGCCTCACCTCATAGAGCTTCTGGAGACTGGCAATATAGATCTTTGCTTTGCCAACGAGGATGAAGCAAGAGAGCTTATTCGGTGATTAGCCTTATCTTTTCGAGTCTTATCATAATGATGCTTTTACTTTTTTGTTGATGGTAGTTTAAACCACATCTTATTAACTACTTTTTCTGCTCCATATTGTTTAACAGCTCATAATCTTTGTTCTCGTTCAATGTTTGGTCAATGTGCTAAGAATTAAGAATAAAGGACACTTACTTTCAGTTGAGATAACCAATGTTTCAAAGACAACCTTTTTATATTTGATCATGACATCCAAATGTTCTAGGGGAGACCTGCAATCTGATGCGGAAGCTGCTCTAAATTTTTTGGCCAATCACTGCAAGTGGGCTGTGGTTACACTTGGTCCTAGAGGGTGTATAGCAAAACATGGCAAAGAGGTCAGTGATCTCTATCAAGTGTTTGATACTTTCCATGCCATGTCACAGAACATTGAAAAGTTTGTTCACCATAGCTTAACTTATTAATTAGCATAATTAAACTGAAAACTGTCTTTATTTTCTTGGGATTTTTTGGCAGATTGTTAGAGTCGCTGCCACTGGAGAAGCACCTGCTGTAGATGCCACGGGAGCCGGTGATCTCTTTGCTAGCGGTTTTCTATATGGATTGGTGAAAGACCTTCCATTGGAAGACTGTTGCAAGTTAGGCTCTTGTAGCGGAGGTTCTGTTGTCCGCTCTCTTGGCGGTGAAGTGAGGCCGGAGAATTGGCAGTGGATGCGCGAACAAATGCAGAACAAAGGCCTTTCACTTCCCAATTTTTCCGAATGACATTTCTTACTCCACCAGTATCTATTTAGTTACCAGTAATTCTGTCTGCAGTGGTGGCATAATGATGCATGTTAGAGAACAGTTCAAAAGGAATACCACTAGGAAATACCAAATGTTGTCAAAATGGATTGCTATCAATTCTTTCATTTGAACTTTGTAATTCTGCATCAATTATTGATTATCACGGATGGAAAATATTCTGCATTTCTGATTGAGTTTATGTAACTTCGGATCTTGATTTATTTTGCATATTCTTACAGATTTTTGTTTGGTATTTAAAAAAATATATATATATATATATATATATATATATAATGCTGAACTATTTTTTTATTTTTTTCACGACTCATGTGTGTATGGTGAAGATATAAAAATTAAGGTTATATTTTTAAAAGATTTTTATGTTGACTGGTGTAAAACTTATAATGTTGATATATATATATATGTACTTTTTTATCACTTTCACATTAAGAAGATAGTAATTTTTGTTTTTTACCTCTCACAACATGCGTACTAGCATATTTTTTTCACTTAGTTTTACATTAAATAAGCTCAAGAAAAAAAACTGTTTTATTTCTAAATATTTCTTCCAATTTCATAAAATAAAAATCAATATTTCCTACAGTGAAGTCACAAAATTTCTGTAAATATTCAAGCAAATCACTATAGTTCAGAATCGAACGGTCCTGATTAATCCAAATCTCCCATGTTTTCAGAGATCTGACGGTTGTTAATGCAACATTTGTTCTCTATTTCCAAGAATGGTGGAGATAAAAAACTAAACATATTTATTTATTTCTTGTTTCTTTTCTCCAAGTTTCTGTCTCTTTATATAAACTTCCACTATTTTTTTTTGGCTTTCGAGAAAAGGATGCGAGAAATGGAAAGGACCCGCTATGGTTTCCCTCCTCGCCGTCTCCAATTGAGGTATTTCTCTCCAATCTTAAAAGTTCCCTGTTTGGATGATTAGCACCATTAGGGTTTCTATTTCACACGTTCCGATGTTCAATTTCGTGTAGAATCGTATCCTTTTTGGTTTTGGAAATTGAAATCTGGGGTTCTTGCATGTCAATTCGATGTTTTCCTTGAAAAATTCGCATTAAGCTGTGAAATCATGCATCTATTTGTTCAATCTGGCTGAAGGACCTTCGCCCGTTTGATTTCGCTCGTTTGGGTGGACTATTGATTGATCTAGGGTTTTGAAATCACCCAATTTGAAGAAAAGATGCTTTTTTTTTTTTGGCTTATTTGTGTGTGTGTGTGCGTATTGTAGGTCTGGATGATCCGTGATTTGGATGCGGAGGAGCTTCTTTGAGCTAGGATCTTCAGGAAGTCGAGGCTGCCAGCCATGCCGACCTTCACAGCTATCACGCTGGACAGGCTTTTGGAGCCCGGGTCTCGGAACACCGCCCCAAAGCCTCCGCCGGCGCCAGTGAAGGTCGTGAGGCCTGTTCCAAGCTCTTCTGAGAAGAAGAGCATTTCCCGACCTGTGGTTTCACCCGCTCTGTATGCAACACCTGAAGCGACCCCTTTACCAGACTCTCCATCCTTCTTCTCTCCATCTCCGTATATCATCAATCACAAGCGTCGTGGCCCTCGTCTGATTAAAAGCCATTCACGCAATACTGTTATTGGATGTCAACCGCAGCTTGATGGTGAGAAGGTTGAAGTTGTGAATGGACGGGAAGTTAAAGTAGCTGAGGATGTTCTTCATGATGGAAATCTCAAGGAGGAGCAAGACCTTAATGGTTATCGTCCTAAGCCTCTGGGTGATGCTAGTTCAAATGGTGGTCCCGAGAAAATTGATGGATCAGAAAAGCCTCTTACTGTTGATACAGGAAGAGATGCTGAATGTGAAGATTTCTTTGATCCTCAAGACTCAATGAGCTCTGTGAGTAATACTGAATTTGATGATAGCAATGGTCTTGATCGTTCATGGAAGCCAAGTACTCCTCAAGGGGAGTTTTTTGATGCATTTGAAGGTACCTTGTTGACTGCAATAAGTACTTGGTATAGCTAACTTGATTATGCCTTATCTACATTAATGCATTTCAAGCTTCCTTATTGACTGCGATAAATATTTGTTATATCTGAGTTGCAGTCCTGTTGATAATTTGCAACTGAAGCACTTCTTTTCCTTTCATGTAGAAATCTCCAGTGAAGGAGCTCTGTCTGGTTGTCAAAATATTCAGGAGGAGCTGCAGGACATGAGGCTTACTATGTCGTTGGAAATTGAGAAGAGGAAGCAAGCTGAGGAAGCCTTTGAAAACTTGCAAAACCAGTGGCACAGGCTGAGCCATCAGCTCTCACTTGTGGGATTGAAACTTGCTGCCCCTCGAACTATCTCAGAAGAGAGGGACATGCTGTCATCTATTGATCCTGTGTCTGAACTTTGCCAACAAGTTATTATTGCTCGAGCAGTGGCTGCTTCTATTGGAAGAGGTTGTTGCCGGGCTGAGATTGAGCTAAAGTTGGAGTCTCAGATTGAATTAAAAAACTTTGAGATTGCCAGGTTATCGGACAGGCTACAGTATTATGAAGCTGCCAACCGTGAAATGTCTCAGAGGAACCAAGAAGCTGTTGGTAAGAATGCTATAACATTTAATCATGAACTTATCCTTTTACTATTATTGTGCAGTTATTTACTATTTATACAGCATGTAGTGGCTAGGTGGCTGTGTCCACAAGGAACAGGTTTGTCAACATGATTTCTCGTTACAGTTTGATCCCAAGTGCGATGTTTCTTGTAAAATTACAGTTTCCCTTGGAGTGAACAATTAAAAACTGAGCCCTAGCTATAAGATAGAGAAGAAAAGAAAAAGTTGAGGAAATGCTTTACTTAAAATGTCAATGATTCATCTTCTGATAGCTTTTTTTTGCTATGCATTTGGCATATTTGGATTCTGAATGTGAACCTTTCTATTAACTCATCAATCTGTCTTTTGTGGCACTAAGTCATACCCAAATTCCTTCCGTAACTATTCCACCCAGTCTATGGAATTGCTAATGTGATAATAATTCTCAATTTCTCCTCATTGCTATTTCAGAGAGGGCGCGAGAGCAGAGGCTGAAGCGCAAGAGAAGGCAGAAGTGGTTGTGGAGCTCAATTGGCCTTGCCTTAACGATTGGTGCCGCCTCTCTTGCATGGTCATACTTTCCGGCTTCCAAGCCTGGTCACCTTGAAGGTGATGCTGAAGGTAGTCATGAAGACTAGCTTGCTGCTAAAGTTTTAGTTATGCTATACTCTTTTCTTTGAAACAGGTATCTTGTTGAGTGAAAAAGAAAAAAAGAAAGAAAGAAAGAAGAAAAAAGAAAAAAGCTAAATAAGGTTTTCTGAGATTGTTCACATGATGATCATGAACATGATTTGTTTAAAAGCTCCCTCATGTATAAAGTGTGCTGCTTGCCACTCGAAGCGGCTTGTGAAATAACTACGGATGTATTATGGTCTTATTTTTTGCTTGATGTTTTGCTTCAAGCTCTAAATCAGCCCAAATTCATTTCTTTTGGTTCATCCTTGATATTACTTGCTGTGGATACTTTTGTGTTTACATTTTAAATTTTGAAATAAAATCCTAAGGGGGAAAAATATAAAAAGAAAAAGAAGATAAGAAAAATCAATTGAAATTACCCATACAGCATCAAATGAAAATGTAATCGTATGAGTTTATTCAATTCCGTTTATTTATGGTGGTATCTGTACTTGAACATAACCAAACGTTCAATGATGGTATTGGTATGTTTCACAAGGTTTAGAAATAAATTAATAAGGTTTCATTGTTCATCTGTGAACCAGTGCTGAACAACATGGAATAGAAAGACCACACAAAATAAAGCTGATCCAATAAGCACAATAATTCCAGCCCAGACAGATGAAGTGAATGCTCTATGCACAAATGAATGCCACAACCAAACCCATGTTATTGCACAGGCTGATCCTAACATGCCACCGACGACAACTTGGCTGATAGTGTGTAGCCGTTGTGATACGCGAAGCCATGTCTGCAGATCATTAAAACCAATAAAATTCTTAACATAATCAGATTCTGAATATCAAACTGCGAATATCATGTACTAAATTTTGAGGAAGGCACATACAAGATATGAACCAAATGCTAAGGTGAACACTGCCATGCTCACTGTAATGAAATTTATCCCCTTCCATTGTAACACTGCAAAGTCCGAAATATCCATGACAGGTACTGGTTAAATTGTAATTGAGTAACAGAATTTCTGTCAGATGTGAGCTGGTTTGATTACCGAGCAAAAATATAATTCAGTGATAAGAGGAAAAAGAATGAAGATTAATACCTGCAGATCTTCCAAATTACAGACCATATTCAAACATTTGCAGAATAAAAACTCTTTCAGATTTACAGTTATATGTCCAAAGGTTTAAGTACGCGATTAAATTGTATTTAAGGTTTGTGACTAAGAACCAAAAGCAGGTGAAAAATATAAAAATACGGTGTGCGAAGACTCACATGAAATAATTCCTAGAACTGCTGCATAGAAGAGGGACTGTGCATGTGAAGATGGCATTCCAGGATCGGATCTTAATCCAGAGACAGGTCTTTGATGATTTAGAACCCGTTTCAAAGTAACTGAAAGCCCTGAATTTATAACAGCTCCCATCACAGCCCATGAAACTTCGGCATCGTGCTTCCATAAAATGGCCAGACCAAAAAGAAAAGCTACCAGCCATTTGCTCTGTTACCGAAAATAAATGAGAAGAATAGAAGAAGTAGATTTTGTATCAAATGAATCTTGCAAGCTTCTTATTTGGTTAAAGAATTGAAGTTTATCAATAAAAAGAAAAAAAATCAAACTAATGAAATGCTTCATGGTTAATAAGTTTGAGGTTTTTCCTAAATAAATTTGCTATATATGTTGCCGTGAAGAGACACTATCAAACATTTGCTCTGGCGACGAAAGACACAAGGACCTTTACAAACATTAAAAAGAAGAACAGAAGAAGCAGATTTTTGTACCAAACGAATCTTGTGAGTTGTTTATTTGGTGAATGAATTGTGGTTTATCCAAAAAAAGTTTCAAGCTAATGCAATAATACTAAAGTTTGTTGTAAATGAATTTCAGATTCTACTATTCTACTAAGTTGAATCATTGAAACAAGAGATCAAAGTTTTTTTTTTCTTGAGTAAAGTTAATAAACCACAAGCATTTATCATAAGAGAAGACAGAGAACAAAGTTTCTGGTGTTAGAGTTTCAGTAAAATTACAAGGGCTAAAGATATAGCAAAGTAAATAATCATTTGTTAAAACTTCAACTATTCAAGAGTATTGACTTCAAAATTCATCAAAGCATAAGATTTCTGTAAAAGAATGGGGTGACATGCAAGATTAAACTGAAATATCCTTTCCAAGGAAATTAAAGGTTTTAACTTCACTACTTGAAGCCATGACTTCAAAATTCAATATTCAAATGATTCATTCAAGAACTAAACCAAAAGTAGGATCGCAAGGAACTAAACCAATAAAACTATGCAATTTTCCATCAGTTATTAAATGCATCTATATATATAAATGTATGTATGTATCTTCACAATCATAGAGTAAAACAACAAAGAAAAGTTGCAATTTCAATGATGAAGAGGAGGTAATAAAAGAAAATTTATTAGGTTTTGGAGTAACATAGAAGCAAAACCATACTCCAAACATGGAACAATTCACATCAAATCTGTAGCAAATCAAATGATCTTTAAGAAAAACAAATTCATTAAAATCCAAGAAACTAACCACTCGATTAAAAAACGAATCGAATTCCGCACGCCCAAAACCACGTCGCTGGGTTGAAGAATCATTGCCCAAAATCATCTCGGTCTCCTCCTCAGCACCATCACTGCCCCCAAACTTACCAATCGGGACCAATTCAGGCATGCTTTTCTGATCAGAGACCCTCAAGCTCTTCCAAAGACGCCTCTTTGACAAGAACCCAAGCATCAAAATCGGATTTTTAGAGTCTGGGAATCGATTAGGAGAGCGAAGGTGAAGGCTTTTGGGTGGGAGATGAAGAGAGCTGAAGAGAAGGGGCATTCTTTAATACCGGAGAGAAGAAGAAGAAGAAGAAGAAGAAGAAGAAGAAGAAGAAGCCATGAACAATTTTGCATTGAAAGAGATTGTTAAGTCTTGTACGAACCACTAGTTGCATTGCAAACCAAATGGGTATGACTTCCTTCTCTTCTTTTCTCTGCTATCATTAATGTAATTTAAGGGAAAAAAAAACACAGAAATTCATTTATTGCCACCTGAATAAATGATTTTTTTAACATAAAAAAATGTAAATAGTTTTATTAATTAAAAAATTAAGTGGTGAATATAAAAAATACAAACGGCATTACAATAATTTTTAAATTTTTATCTTTAAATTAAAAAAAAATTATATTGTCTATTGAATATTAAACATAAAATAGTATAAGCACTTGTGCTTTATCTCAACTACTTGTATATATTACTTATATTGTACTTGTGAATGTAATAAGGTGTATAACAAAAAGAGTATATGGAATGAAAAATTATTTTAATATTTTGGTTCAATAATGTAGTATTTTTTCATAATCTCTTTTTATGTTCATAGCTTCAATTTTAAATATATATATATATATATATATATTTATTATAAAAAATATGATGTGTAATTTCAGGTTTCTATTGATGTGTATATATAAATCACTAATTTTTTTTAAATTAATGAGAAAAAGAAAAAATCACTCTCCTAATAAAAGAATTAGTAGTTGATTTCTCTCCTAAATTAGAAATAAAAATATTAAAATATTAAAAAAAATCAGAAAAATAAAGAGATATCTTGTCTCTAGTATTCCACAATATATATATATATATATATATATATATATATAAACAACCCCTTTTCTTGTTTAGTTTAGAGAGGGGACAAAGAAGAGTGAGGATCAGGGAGGATGGAATATATATTAAACAATCCCTTTTCTTATTTGGTTCAAGAAGGGGTGGTGGGGCAGGGGACAAAAGGATAGTGAAGAGGGGGGACTCGGAGGAGGCTAGTTGGTCTCTCTCTCTCTCTCTCTATATATATATATATATTAAACATTCCCTTTTCTTATTTGGTTCAAAGGGTAAGGGGACAGTGGGAAAAGGAAGAGGATGGAGAGTTTGAAGTAATTTCATATTTAATTTAATGGAGAAGTAAAGAGGGGTAAAGAAAATTATGATGTATATTGACCAATCTATACTTTAATATAAAATGAATTATGATTATTTTTTACACATTATTATTATTATTATTAGTAACCATGATTGCTGTTTTTTGTATTTTTGTATTTTATTTATTTTTTGCATAATTTACTATTATTAATAATTTTAAACTAATATGTAAAAAATTAAAATTAAAAAGCTACAAAGTAAACATTTGAATTAAAATTAATTTTATATTCTAAATTTAAAATCAATAAAGTAAAATTAAAAGAGATAAAATTGAGCGAAACCCCATAAAGACATTTTGTCAATAAAAATTTGACTACCCAAAAACCCACAATTTGAAAGAGTGAAATTTGTAAAGTTTGAACCCACAATTTAAAAGAGTGAAATTTATGAAGTTGTTGATGGCTTTGTTGTATCTTTTGTTTTTACTTTAATATATGTAATTCATCCACCTTTTCAAAAAAAAAAAAAAAAATTTATGAAGTTTGAAAGGGGTGCGACACACCTCAAACTCCACTCATTATAATTTCTTCAATCAGACACACTTTATTTTTCTTAATTTCTCCTCACCTATCTTACAAAAATAACCCAACCAAACAAGCAAAGGACATGACTGGTTTGGATGAAGTTGTTTTTTTTTTGGTTTCCAAGTTTATTTATTTATTGCCAACATTCAAAATGTGTCTTACAGTTGCCATTCACCATCATCCTTTTCAATACATATACACATACACATACACATAAATATATAAATATATATATATATATACTCAGCTACACTAATGTGCTCTGCTAGAGTGATTCACACTCTGTGTTAATTGGGGTGACATGAACAGGGCACCCTGTTCTTAGCCTTGGAAAGATCCCCCATTTTTCTAAGCTTGAATCTTTGTCTGTAACCCTCCACCTGATAATAAAGATTAACATATATGAAACTCAGAAGAAGTTTTCTATTTTCACAAACCAAATCCAAAGAAAAACAACACCAGACCTGAACTTGGTCATAAGTCTGTATAGAAACACCAGCATCATTGCCTTGGCTAAGTTCATTCCCAAACAACTCCTACCTCCAACTCCAAATGCCAAGAAACTATAAGGTTTTGCATCTTCCTCAAACCTTGAAGGATTGAATTTAGTTGGATCTTCATACACTTTTGGATCATAATGTATAGCTCTTGCATCAACATTCAATATCCAACCTTTCTTTATCTGAAATCCTAAACAATGTGAAAACAGGGTTGTTAATTCCTTGCCCCTTCTTATATATATATATATATATATATATATATATAAATATATGGTATTGAAAATACATACCATCAATCTGGCATTCCTTCATTGCTACCCTTGGGAACCAGGATACAATTGTCATCATCCTTAAAGACTCTTTCACCACCTTTGATGCATATGACATTCTATTCAATGCTTCAACACCAAGAGAATGCCCATGATTCTCTGATGATAAATTCAACTGTATATATGTATCTTGATTATTAGTTATTGATGAAAAAAATTTAATCAAATGGAAACCATTTGTTCTTCATTTACTTACTCTAAGAGTGTCCTGAACTTCTTGATTTTCATCTAAGTACTTGACCATCCATGCAATTGCATTTGCCGTGGTATCTTGTCCTGCATATTAATTGACTAATTCCTCATTAGAAGGTTTTGAAACTGTAAATCAATAAGAAAAAAACACAATTTAACCTGCAATTATAAGTGTCAAGATGTTATCAAGGATTTGCTTGTCAGCCAATGGCTCATAATCATTGTCATCATCATCTCTCCTCAAAAGTGATTGCAAGAAATCATCATGAAACTCCAACCCTTTTCTCCTCAACTCTATGATTCTCTTCAGTGTGTTCATGATCCTTTTCCTAGCCTGTACATCTCTATTAGTTTCATTAATCACCATAATAAAATCATCAAAATGCAAATTAGCTATTGTTTATACCTTTAGACCTTTGTAGAACCTAGTCCCTGGCAAATTCAATGGAATGGCAAGCATTGCTTCATTAACTTGTAAAACATCCTTTTGTAAAATTTGAAGCTCATTCTCTTCTGATAAACTTATTAACATCTTGCAAATTGCATTGAAGGTTATCTGCACATCAAGTGAATATATAATAACTAATTAAAACTAATAAAGGAGAACTAATTAATTAACCTTCATAGCATCATCAAGAACAAGAGCACTCTTCCTTTGTTCCCACTGAGCCATAGTCTTCAAAGTAAGTTCATCAAAGAAGTTGATAGATGAGGAGAATGAATCCGAAGTGAAGAGATTGGATATTCTATGACGAACCAACTTGTGGGTCTCTTTGGAGGCACATAACAAGCTTTGATCTCCTAATAACTCAGCAATTGATCTTATGTACCTCTTTGAAAAATCAAGAGATTCACCAGAGAGCATTAGTTTAGCAGCCTCAGTGCTAGATATGAACACATGAGTGCTCCCAAATATGCTTGTCTTGAAACAACTCCCATATCTACGTACAAAAAACAATTGCATGAGCAGGCATGCATGCATGAGTAGTAAATATTATTAAGAACTAATTCAAAAGCTAAATTAATATTGAATTACACAATATATATATAAATATATTAATTACTTGAGATGCCTAGTCTTCACAAACTCATATAATCCTTTACTATTGCTATTTGCTGAGATAAAGGCAGGCGTTTCTCCGATGAAAGGTGGTCCTAAGCTCCCCGGAGGAGGGTTCACCATCTCTGTGCTTCTGCTCACTAAAATCTTCAAAAATTCAATTGCCATAAATACAATGAGTAGTACTGATAAGAGATGGAGGAACAAGAAGAAGCAGTAGGAAAAAGAGAGGTCCATGTTGGTTGAATTGGTGTTTGAGTGTGTGAATAATGTTTATGTTTATGGGTGCTAGAAATATATTAATTCAAGCAGACTTGAACAGTGTTTTTTGTTCCACTAAAGAGAGGGAGGCTTGAACAAGTGACAACATTGGAGGGTTTATGTGGAGGAGAACAGTTTTTTTTGCTCCTCTAAATAGAGGAAAACTGTTCTTGAACAGGATGGTGGTGGGCTACATCATCATGACAAGAGGACTGAACCAATGCATCAACAAGGTGGGTTTCATAAACTTGATGAAGAGTTGACTATGGTTGCATGCGTGTGTTAAATCATCTCTCTCTTATTTCTTTTAAAACAATAGTTTTAGTACTTAATGAACTGATAATCAGCTTCACAATTTTCTTTTCCAAAATTCAATTTCCTTCAACTTTAATGTATTCAATTTTTTGTAGATTTTTTTTTTTTTCAAATCTTGGAGATCTTTTGAGTTGAACATATAAAAACTTTCTTAATAAATGTTTTTTTTAACCATGCTTATGACATGAGAGTGATATTTTATGATACTCACCCAAACCATGTATTTTTTTCCGATTCAAAATTGAAAGTTTATAGCTTGTTCATACTTATTAAAAAAAAAAAGTTAATATTTTATTTTAGAAGAATTTTTTTCTTTGATAATAATATGTAGATCAATATCAATTTAATTAATTTTATTTGGTATAATTATATTTATTTATTTAAAAATTTATTAGTGTCTCACACAATTTATTTTATTAGGTCTGCCACTTCCAGTGATGTTCTCTGTTTATTAAATTCCTTGCCTGACTGTTCCAATGACCTTGAAGATTCCTACTCCTGGTCTTTAGAAAAAAATGGAACTTTCACTGTCAAATCTTTTTACAATTTTTTAATTGATGGGGGTCTTCGCAACCAGCTCTATTCCAAGTTTTGGAAAATTAGGTCCCCTAGCAAAATTACTTTTATTCTCATTGGGTCGGCCCGGGATAACAAAAATCCCCGACACTTGAGAACCTTTTTCAAAAAAAGGTCGCAATCCTTACGCCACTCGACACTTGTATTCTTTGCCATAATAATTCGAGTCAGTGGATCACCCTATTTTTAAAAGCTGCGGCATTTACGTCAGTATTTGGTCCTTTTTCAAATGTTTGCTTAACTCGAATCTCTACCTTCCTCGTTTCAAACATTTTGGACCAATTGGATCCCCTCATTAAATCCTATTCATAGGAATTTTTTTGGGATCTCGTTCAGAGCCATCTTCCGGAATATTTTGGTTGGAAACGCAACAATCGTATTTTTCAACCAAATATGTGCACCACTCTCTATTACAATTCTTAAAACCGCTAATATGGCGTTTTCCCGGATTGCATGATTCGGATCTCCACCAACCGGAAGCTTCGAGGTCAGTTTCAAAAGGTAAAAGCGCTCCTTAAACTTCATGAGCTCCGGGTCCATCGACCTCACGAGCGATATGGCGCCCAATCGACTCGAGAGTAATCCGCTTGTTTCACTCGAGTGGCTCGTGTCTCCAGACAGTACGACTCGCCACCTCGGACTCTCCTACTTCTTCTTAGTTTTATTTTTCACTTTACTTTGTCTTTCTCATCCCCGATGAGGAAATCGACTTTCCTTCTTCCTTAGATTGTCTTGTTTGTTGTTGCCACTTTATGAACTTTGTTTTCCCCAGCTTCTTCTCTTTAATAAATTTGTGGTTTATCCACTTTATTCAAAAAAAAAAAAAATAATAAATAAATTGGATAACTTAAAAATAAATAATATCTAAAGCCTTTGGTCCAGCAGGTCTTCACTGTGTAAAACTTAATTTCCGGGACTAGCAGCAGCGGTGCCAAGATCAGTCAATAAATCATGTAAATAAATAAATATATTAAATAATAAAACACCAAGTTGATGATATTACCGAAGAAGGATAACTTATGAGCATAATTGGCTTTGGTGCCAATATTGGCAGAGACAATTGATAATAGTTTTGTGAATTTAACGTCATCATAAAGATGAACAAGCATTACTTTGTGATTGGGAGTAGTTTATATTTTGAATTTTAAATTGTATGTCCTCTTGAATCATATATATTTACTATCGTCATTAGTTGGAGTTAAATTATATATTATATAAATAAATTATAATCAGAGGATAATTAAGTGGCATCCAGGGACAAAGTATGGCAATAAGAGTAATTAACGAAAAGAAATCAAGAAGAAGAATATAATCGCAGCCATGGTTGCATTGTCTTCATCCTCTGTTTCATCCGAGGTTACTTCAAAGCTCTCAATGCTTATAATGGAGAAGGATCCTTCAGTCTCTATGGCATGTTTCATTTCCTCTAAAGATGGTACATGGAATGGTGCATTGCATAAATCTATCTTCTCCTTCTCCACAACACCCTGCAATATGAACTTTTATAAGTGGGTCAAGGCTAAAAGCAAAAAAATGATTTAAATTTTTTTTATTTAACCTTAATTAACTAATCTAAATTAAGAGAGCTTAATTGACTCAACATGTCAAGAGATTTTTAATCTTTCCATTATTTTCTATCCAAAATAATAAATAAATAAATAAATAAATAAATAGGGATAATAAATATGAAAAACAAGAAAATGATCTTAGTGGCCAAGTCCATGTGTGCTATAGTGCCATGATCTCCCACATGTAGCAGTTCTCCGCATCAGTGTGATCTGAATTCCTACTAATGCTCTACGGTGTCAAGACCATGTTACCACCCGTAACTAGTTTTTCACCACGGCACTTGAGAAACAGTAAAAAAATCTCTCTAGAACTGCTTACTATATGCTTCTAAAACACAAGGAGGACTTGCTTTTGAAGTGCATAGCTTTTCTCTGTTTATCTTCACATTCTCTTTCATTTTGAAGATCGATCCAGAGGAACCTGTATAATTAATATGCAAAAATTTAGAAATATTGCAAGGATATATATATATATATATATATCACAATTAATTAATTAAGCAAATAGAGCTGACCTGAGAGAGCCAATGAAGACTCAGTAGCTCCAATGCCTCAATGGCGTTCATGCAAATGTCTCTAACATTGCATGCAACCAAGAGAGAACCCAAAATGAACTTTGGTGTACCAAATTTTAAACTTATGCAAGCTAACCGTATAATTTACATCCGGCCTCACTTCCCCAAATCAGGTGGAGCTTAACCAGCTCCAACTCAATATGACTGAACCAAGTCTTCAAAAGGTCCACCTAGTTCACACTCTTCAAACTAATAGGCCAAAATCCACTCATTCAAATGGGCATGAGCCCAATTCTTCTCAAACAAATGGGTCTGTTTCCAAATTTACCCAAACTAAGAAAAGGGTCTAAGCCCATTTCTACTCAAACAAAAAGGTCCGGGCTCAAATCAACCTATTCTAACAGCCTATACTCCAAATCAACCCAATTTAGGAGGAAAAGGTTCTGCTCTTTCGAAGCGCCAGGCAAAAAGCTAAGTTGGAAGACTCAGCTCTAATTGTTAAGTGTAGCATAAAGTTCCTAGTTTGCATCATAGTCATAAGTGGTTAAGATGAGGCTCAACTAGAGAGGTCTTCCACTCACTGAAGACTTTAGGGTTGTCATATGTTGTCTTTTTACCTTTGTTTTATCTCACTTTTAATGCATGTGATTTAACAATATTTTAAAGAAAAACTTTTTTAGAAATAAATATCTAAACAAAAGAGGAGGGTATTTATTAGAAACTATTACTCAATTAAGATATTAGGAAGAAGAAAGAAAAACACATGTATAAATTAACATTTTATATATTCACATAAACTTTTTCTCTTTAACAAACTCATTCATGGTAGCCCATTATATAGATTTTACAAAAAACTCTTAATATTTTAGAAACTCCTTGTACATAACAACTCATGACTTTTTCACTTCATTTTTTTTTTTTTTATTTTGAATAAAGTGGATAAACCACAAATTTATTAAAAAGGAGCAAACTGGAAGCAACAAAGTACAAATGAAAATACAACAAACACTGGAGCAAAGCAGAAGTCTGCTATCCTCACCAGAGATGAGAATAACAGGGAACAAGGAAAGCGAAAAGGAAGAAAAAAGAGGAGCAATCTGAAGCCGGCGAAGTCAACCATATGGAGACACAGACCAGCTCAGATGAGAAGGTAACAGACTACTCCTGAATCTGATCGGGCGCCAGATCACCGGTGCAGACAGAGGATCTGGAACTGAGGAAGTTTAAGGAACGCTTGATCTTCTGAGTACCCTCCGAGTCATTCAAAATGTGGGAGTCAGAGTCTGCAGTAATCCAAGAAAGAATCATATTAGTCGTATTATAAATTGTAACAGAAGTTTGTGAACATTTTTGGTTAAAAATACAGTTATTGCGTTCTAGCCAGATATTCCAGAAAATGGCTTTGGAACAGAGGTCCCAGATATTTCTGAAGGGAGAGTAAATAGAGGGAATCCAATTGGTCCAAATGTTATATACTGAGGAGGGTAGAGTTTCGGTATCGAATAAACATTTGAAGAATGACCAAATTCGCTCAGCGTAGAGACAGTTTAAGAAAAGGTGGTCCACTGATTCAGTGTTATTATGGCAAAGGGTACATGTGTCAGTGGCAGAAGGGTTGCACCCTTTTTTGAATAGGTTCTCAAGAGTTAGAATTTTGTTATCCCAGGCAAGCCAACAGAATAAGGTGATTTTGCTAGGAGACTTAGTTTTCAAGAAATTGGGATAAAGTTGATTGCGAAGTCCTCCATCAATTAGAAAATTGTAAAAAGATTTGACTGTGAAAGTTACATTCTTTTCTAATGACCAGGAGTAAGAATCATCATGATCATTGGAACAATCCGGTAAAGAATTTAGAAGTCTGGTATGGTCATTTGTAGTGGCTGATCTAAAGAGATTACCCTGGGAGTTGACAATATGAATAAATTGTTTTAAGGTAATCCAAGGGTAAGGATAGTCCAGAAAGAGAGATTCATAACAGTTTCTAGGTGACCTGCAACCCTCTAGCCATCTATCAAACCAGAATAAAGTTTTTTCTCCATTGCCAATTGATTTAGTTAGGCATGAACGGAATGAATGAAGTATGGTATTAATTCCCGCCCAAAAGAACGATTTATTTTTTGGGGGTTGTGAAAAAAGATAACCCCACATTTTATTTCTCTATATTATTATTATTATTATTTTTAATAATTAAAGGTTTAAGTTTAACTTCTAACAGTTTCTTGGGCTCATATCTCCGGTACATCAATCCTCTGAACAGATGCACAAATGTTGGTAAGCGCAACGTCAGGGTACTTAGAGAAATACCCTTCCATGAAGTTACTATATCTCTCAAACAATTCATCCATCAGTTCCGCTCCAAAGTGGCTTACAAACAATGATTCGGAGCATGCCCTCATGCTCTGGGACATTCTTTGAGCAGTGGTTGCATTCTCTTCAACCTTATCATCATGTTCACAAGCTTGATCTCTTGCTTCACACCACCCAACATCAAACATCTGAATGCTTTTGATGGCAAACGATCCTTCTCTTCTGATAGCATTCTTCACTTCCTCTAAAGTAGGTGTGTATAATGGCAGATTAAAGGAATCTATTTTCTCCATCTCCACAATACCCTGGATGCACATAAAATATAGGTAGCGTTTTCATGTGATAGTGCATGCATGCATCATGCGTTCATGCATCCATGAAGATGTGTATATATATATATATATATATACCTGAGAGGCCATGTCCATGAGTGCCTGTGCCAAGAGTTCCCATTGGAGGTAAATACCTTCAACAGATGGATCTTCACCTTTCCTTGCAACCAGTGTGAGCACCATGCAACCACCGTGAATGACTTCTTCAGCTCGGCACTTGAGAAACTGTGAGAAATCTCTCTCGAACTGCTTGGTGAATGCCTCTAATACAAAAGGAGGACTTGTTTTAGAGATGTATATATTTCCTTTGTTTAGCCCCAACTTGGTTCCATTTTGAAGCTCAGCAGGAACCTATAAAATCAAATAGTAGACCTGCTTAATTTGTATTAATTCTGACTAGTAGTTCAAGGTTAGAAATACTTTTAGAATAACTATAATATAGCTAGTCTATATATGGACAAGCACATGTAGGTATGGGGTGACCGAAATAAAAAATGAGTTTGTCCCTGATCTAAAAAAGAAAATTAATTTGACCTGAGAAAGCCAGTGGAGGCACATGGAAGAGTGAACAAAATGCAATGTCTGGCTGGGAAACAAACGGCCGTAGAATGAACCAGGAGCGACTGAGATGAAACAACTGTGATTCATTTTGAAGTCTTCAAATGATCTAATTAGTGTATTGAAATCATTCCTTGGTAGGTCATTCAACATTACATGAATCTCTGGCAATGGCTTCTGGTTGAGCTCCTTGCACACTAACTCCACTGCATCAATGGCATCAGAGACCACAAGTAAGGCATTAGGTCCTGAAGAACAACCTAAGTCCGCAATGCTCATGTTCTTAGGACAGGATGTGTTCTTGAACGCTTCTATCACTGCTCTTTCCCTCTCTGACTTGGTCACTGATTGTATCAAACTCTGCAAAATATACTAGAAGTTGTCACACACACACACACACACACACACACACAAATATTTATATGTAGAGAGGGAAAGAGTAAATGATCACTTGGATTGTGGAGTTCTTGGAGTAGCTCATGTCATCGTTGCCAACATTCATGTGAAAATATTGCTCAACTTGCATATTGGTCTTTGATGTTATGTTTAATTATGAGTGTTATTCTTTTGACAAATACGGTGTGACATTGAGTGAGTTGATATAGACTTAGGGTGTGTTTAGATAGTGGGATATTTTATTCCATGGATGAGGGATATCCATGGATGAAATATCCATGGATGGGAATATCCATGGATAAGTGTTTGGTTGGATGGATTTAATAATAAGGATAGAGATTGTTTGGTGTTTGGTTAGAGGGATAAGGATATGTAAAGTTTTGGATATCCATTTTTAAATGTTTGGATGAGTGGATATGGGAGTGGTATGATAACCTTATCCATGAGGAGGTGAAATTACCCTTTTATTTAATTAATAATTTTTTAAAATTTTTAAAATTGTTTAATTAAATTCAATTATAGTGGATGATTAAAAAAATTTATTTTTAAAATATTTTAAGTAAGTATTTGATTTAAATAACAGATATTAAATAATACTTTGGGGATTGGATAAAAAGTGATTTGCAATTAATTAGTTTCAATTAATTAATTTCAAGTAATTAATGATTACTTATGTAATGAGTTTATATATTCAACTTGTTAATGAGAGATTGGTCTGTTAATGGAGACAAATCTACCTGCCCCTATGCTCAATTAAAAAAAAAAAAAATTACAGTAGCCATTAATTTTAATCTTGAAAACATGTTAATGATTAGTAACCATTTTAAATCACTTGAATTGTGGAGTTCTTGACGTAGCTCATGTCATCGTTGCCACCATTCATGTAAAAAAATTGCTCAACTTGCATAATATTGGTCTTTGATGTTATATACTTATGTGACATGTATAATACGGAGCTACTGTTTTTGGTACCTATGGTATGAGTCTATTAGATGAGGAGTGAGCTCTTTATATAGGAAAGGCCCGAAAGGGAGTTATTTTAGTATGAGTTTTTTAATTAATTTGAATGAAACACATGCACTTAATTATGTAATAAATAGGTACTTAAAACATTAAATGTCAATTTGCCCTTTGATCCATTTAATATAATTTGTCATTACGAGGTCCCTGCATTTTAACATATTGTTAAATATAAGTCACTCCCTCTAATATAATTTGTCCTTAGGAGGTCCTCAGGAGGGACTTACATTTCACTATATGTCAAAATACATGGACCTCCTAGAGATAAAATATATTAGAAGGATCAAAGGGGTAAATTAATTATATTAAAAGGACTAAATATAGTATTACACCTTAAAACTATGCCATGTGTTTGATAGGTTTGATAGAAACTAAGGATACTTTTGGTTCACGGAATGAGAATGGAAAGGGAATGAGAAAGGTAATGGTAATTATACTGTAGGAATATATTTAGGAATGAGAATTGTGTTTGGTTGGAGCAATATTTCATTTGGAATGAAAGAAATTTAAGATGAGAATATTAAAAAAATTACTTTTATACCCTTAATACACATAAATCCGATTAATGATAAATAAATTTTTTTATCTAAAGAATATTTTGAATATTATTATTAAAAATAATTATTATAATTAAATATTCACATTAAATATCTCATTTTAATTCATTATTATTTTATTGGGTAAAAATGTCATTTTACTTTTATTATTGTAATTATATATAATAAATTAATTTTAATTATTTAATTTTATAAATTTTATTTAATTAAATATTTAGAGGGGCAAAAGTGTCATTTCCAAAGTTAATACTATTTATTCCTTCCCAACAGTGTCATTCCCTCCTATTTTGGGTGGAATATATATGCCCCTAGAGTACCACTATTCATTATCTATACATTCCGTTTCCATTCTAATAGTTGTGTATCTGAACATGGGTATAAACCAAGGTTGTCAGACCCGGGCCGACCACATGGCCGGCTTGTCAGACCCGGACCGGCCGGGCCGGTTCAACCGGAAAAACCGGGAACCGACCATGTGGCCGGCCCGGGTATACCCCATTGACCCGGGTATTAAAAAACCCGGTGTTAACCCGGTGACCCGGGCGGTTCAACTGGGAACCGGTTGACCCGACCGGGTCAATCGGGTCACAATGTTTAATTTTTTTTTTTACAATATTTAATAATTTATTATTATTTTCTCATTAGAAACCACAAAATCGTGTATATTTATTAATATTAATTTATAATTTATAATCAATAAATAGAATTACAATATATATATATTATAAACATACCAACAAAAATTAACATTTAAAAATAAAATATATTAATGTGTTATGTAAATACTTTCTAAAAATTTAATTTATTAAGAAAATAAAACAATAAATGAGTGTAATTTTATTATAAAAATATAAAATTAAAGTATTCTAATTAAATAAAAAATATAAGAAAATTTAAAATAAAATAAAAACTCAATTGAGATATAAGAATTAGTGAATTAATTTCTTATTTATTTTAACAAAATCAACCAATAAACAAATAAATAAATAAATAACACCGAGAGAAGTTTGATAATTATATATTAATATATTAAATTTGTAAATATTTAAAAAATATAAAAATAAATGACATAATTAGAAAACTCTATTGTATATAAGGTCATTTATCAATTTAAATATCAAATTTGAGTAGGTTTTTATAATATAATTATGGGTTTAATATTATATTTTCTCATTATTAATTATTATAATATTTTTTATATTTAATTATTGACCCCGGTTCAACCCCGGTTCGACCCGATCGAACCCATTGACCCCTGACCCCTGGGCTTAGCCGGGTCATTGCCCGGGCCGGGTCTGACAACCTTGGTATAAACTACTATTGACAATGATTCCCATTCTAACCGTGTTTATTATCTCCATCCAAACACATCCGTCCTTCCCTCTCTTAGATTACTTAAAAACTTAGAAAATAACAATCTTGCAACTATGAAATGGAAGGACTTGGCAAAATAATAAAGCAAGAACTAAGTATGCAAGAACATAAGTAAATATACAAGCAAGAAGATGAGGAGAAAACTCTCTTGCATATTAATGCTTGTAATGAAGCAGTCTTATGTGTTTTTAAAAGTTGTTATCAGGGATTTATTTATCCCTCCACCTAATAAATTAAGGGTTAGGGTGAATTTAACCCAAAGGCTCAAACGAGAGGGTAAGTGTTATCCACCCCACTAATTCATCTCACCGATCCACACCGACTCTTTGTACACCTACCACCGTGTCATTTCAAAAAAATCATTTCAAGGAAGAGAAATTCATGCTTACGGTACAATTAGGTACACTCTTTCATGAGTTGAAAGACTGCAGAACCATTGTCTGGTGCTTAATTACAAGTAATGTGGCAAACAATATTGGAATGCATGTGAACCATGTGGAGATTCAATTGATAGTTTGGAATAATTGAAGACTATATGATTTAGATGAGACATGTCTTCATTTGATTGATTGAACAATTCTTTGGGTTTCAATCCAAAATTTCTTTAATTTCCACACTAAAGTTTCCATGGGAGTACTCTTGACAAAAAATAAGTAGCGTTTAGATTACGTTAGATTGAATTATTGAATGATTTTATCTTAAATGGTAGTATATTTATGAGAATATATTATACTGAAAATAATAAAAATTATTTAAATATTATAACATTAAATAATTTGTTATTTATATGATAAAGATGTATGATGAGCATTTTTGTTTTTTTTTTTAAAAAATAAATAAACCACTCCAAATAGAACAAAAAAAAAGCAACAATCCTCCACTAACCATAAGCAGAGGAAACAAGAACAAACAACACCCAACCACTAGAAGTGGAAATACAACCCAAAAGAAAAGGCACAGAGGAAAAAACTTCAACATAAAACAGAAACAAATGACCCGCATAGACAGAGGCGGTTCAGGTAGTTGAAGAAGTCTCACAAAATAATCCCACACCTTCTTTTCTGGAGATTCTCAAAGAAAAGAATCTTATTTTTTCCACACAAGTTAGTTATAAATGTTGATTTTTCTTGAGCAAGAGTTACACCAAAAGAACCTCGCAACCGAACATCGCATCCCTCCATCATTAAGAAAATTGTAAAATGACTTTAACGAGAAGGAACCATTTGTTGTAAGCATCCACCTTTTCTTATCCCCCAATTCCCAACCAGCGCCCCTAAGCATTCTCTGTAAGACAAAATATCCAAGTTCTCCACGAATTGTGCCATTAGGGTGCATATTATCTATGAATTCATCCGGCCATAAATACATGTGGGTGCCCTTCCATTGAGCCATCAGTCTTTCCATAATAGAGACTCCGTTCTCGTGTTGATGCCATGCAAAGTGCAACCTCTTAGAGCCGGTAAACAACTAGAAACTCCTTTAAAAAAAAAGAAATCTTGCTTGTTTGTCTAGGGAGCGTATTCCATCTGGATACACCATAACTAAATTGAACCACCTCCGCACCACAACAAGTGGGATCTGTCATGAATTTCCGCCACCATTTCCCTAGAAGCACCTCATTGAAACTATGCAGATCCAAAATGCCCCAATCTCTTGGTCGCGAGACTAACATAGGTTCTTCCAACAAACCAAATAATAGCTCTGATCGATGGTCAATATCTGATGCTGAGCACAAAAAATCTCTCCTGACATGATCAATTTTTTTTATGACCCAACACGGTAGCCTAATGATGGACATTCAATAAGTTGAGACGGTAGATAGAATCGAATGAGCATTTTCATCTGGTGAAAGCTAAAGGAGAGCTTAAATGAAAAGTCCAAAAAATACAAATATAAAACAAAATCTGGAAAAACTGAGATAAATTTTGGCGTGTAATACAGTCGGTAGGCACACCAGTTTGACAAAACTTAATAATGTGCAGAGTTTGGAGGAAATTTTTTTTTTTTATAAAATTAATTTGGGTGTTAGTTGGTTTTTGTAGTTTGGAACATGTGTTTATAAGTTTATAATTTGTTTCTTTTCAATGTTGGATAAATATTGATTTTAATTTATAATTTTTTTTTTACAAAATCGACAAGTGATAATACATAGTATAAACGGGTAGTTACTAGCAGAACTCTTACAAGAGATTCAAAAAGTGAATTTTAATCTGAGAGGTTCGAACTCGCGACCTTTCAATCATAAGCACGGGTAGTTACTATTGAGGTAGCCCACTGTTCCTAATTTGTATTTTTAAATTGAACTATGTTATCATATTAATCACTTAAATTTATCAATAATAAATAATTTTTAATAATTAAAATCAGATCTGTAGTTTTTAAAATTTTGCTAAATAATCATTCCTATCTCAGTTAAACTCAAGAGGAAGAAGCCAATGCTTTGTTAACACTAATGATTTGCCTAAGAAAGACGATGTATCTAACACGAGCACGGCAATGACAATTCAAAACAATGACCTTTGTAAAGATGACTGATTGTCTTGTGATAGAGACTAGTTTCTTATTTGAATCCTACATCATGAATATCTACCTTCATTGATTAGTTGGAGATAAATTAGTCCTTTTATTGATATATTATAATCTTAATCAGATTTTATATAGATATCACTTTGTTATTATTGAATGATAGCTTAATATTTTAATTCAAACATTCATTCAAACATACAGAGAAATGATAAATAAGTGAGAGACAAATTAAACATTTTCTTAAATCAACTTGATAGGTAAATTAAACAGTAGTTAGCTATAGAACGCAAGTGTGTTTGTTGATTGAATGATAAAGTGTGTTAAGAAATAGAGGTATCGGTCCGCATGGGACTAGAGAGTACCAATATTGATTCTAAACCTGAAAATTAACCTAATCAAAATAGTGGAGTGAAAGTGTAAGAATGAAAACTAGAAATCAAACACACTAGAAAATACGGCTAAACAAGCATGAAAGAGGGGTGTCTAGGCATAGACTTCCTTTAGGATTTGATAGGTCAGAGGCAATGGTTGAATAAATTTTTGCAATTTAATTGAACCGCGAAAAATCCTAAAACATGCTATCCTCTTTCTCAAGGTGAATAGCAATTGATCCCATACCGTGCTGATGTGGCAGTTGACACGGGGAAGAAGTGCACATGTGGAGAAATTGCTAATGATAAATGTGGCAACCTCCATAAGTGTGGATGGCGTGGAATCCACCATCCATATTATTGAATTTTCGCCGAAAAACCCCAACAACCTCACCGGTATGATCAAATTAAATGTTTATAGCTCACTTAATTTGATATGTTTTTAATGTTGGTGCTTAAATTGAAATATGATAAAAAGTTAATTAGTGCTCAACCAATAAAATTACCTCATAATTATGCTTGGTATAACTTTTGCTTATGTCATAGTTTAATGCACCCGTAAGTTCCAAACACCCAAACATTAGAGGGACTGAATCTTTGGCGAAGAAGTCCTACCCTCACCCATGAGGAGCACGATCACAGAAGAACAAGAGAAGCTACGGACTACCTCCCATTGTCTGTTTTTGAATCTATGTTCAAATTTTCTTTGCTTATTTTATGCTTTTCATTATTTTGATTTTTTTAATTTTATGAATAAATTGTTCTCTGATAGGGGAGGTGAGAAACTAAAAAAACACACTGGGATGCTCACAGAGCCACACACCACTTCTTCGCTTAATTCATTCAAAAATAGAAGACACATACATAAACATACACCCTCAAAATAAACACAACTGTAATTCATTATTACTTTCGTACAAATACTTCATATTATGTACCGTTTGATAATAAACTTAACATGACACCGGCCTCCAAAAGTTAATGCACAGGATGGATTCCACGTTTGCATGCTCCAAACTCCAACATAAATGCAACTGATCCACTTTTGTAAATATTATATATGGTTTAAATCTGAAAACACTCTCGCATAAAATGAAATTATTTCTACTTAATCTTCTGAACAAAAGCGCAAATGTTGATAAGCCCACCGTCAGGATACTTAGAGAAGTACCCTTCCATCAAGCTACTATACCTCTCAAACAGTTCATCCATTATTTCTGCTCCAAAGTGACTCACAAATAATGATTCTGAGCCTGCCCTCATGCTCTTGACCGTTCTTTGAGCAGTGGTTGCATTCTCTTCAACCTTACAATGTTCACAGGCATGATCTCTTGCTTCACCCCATCCAACATCAAACATCCTTATGCTTTTTATGGCAAACGATCCTTCTCTTTTGATAGCATTCTTCACTTCCTTTGAAGTAGGTGCGTAGAATGGCAGATTAAACGAATCTATTTTCTCCGTCTCCACAATGCCCTGCATGCATGCATCATAGACAACGTACGTCTTCGTGTGAGAGTGCATGCATGCATTCATGTATCCATGTATATATTCATGGATCCATGAAGATGTATATATATATATATATACATACCTGGGAGGCCATATCCATGAGTGCTTGTGCCAAGAGCTCCCAGTGGAGGTAGATACCTTCAACAGAGGGATCTTCATCTTTCCTTGCAACCAGTGTAAACACCATGCAACCATCGTGAATCAGTTCTTCAGCTCGGCATTTGAGAAACTGCGAGAAATCTCTCTCGAACTGTTTGGTGTATGCCTCTAATACAAAAGGAGGACTTGTTTTGGAGATGCTTACATTTCCTTTGTTTAGCCCGTTTTGGAGCTCCAGAGGAACCTATGATGCCAAATGGTAGGCTTGTTTAATTTGTCCTCTTATTGGTTAAGTGTTAGATCAGAAACTTCTAATAAAACCATTTTTAGCTACCTATGAACAAGACCGAAACAGAAAATATATGATCGTTTTCATGATCTCGAAAAGAAAAGTTGACCTGAGAAAGCCAGTGGAGGCATGTGGAAGAGTGGACAAAATGAATTGTCTGGGTGGGAAACAAGCGGCCATAGAATGAACCAGGAGCCACTGAGATGAAACAAGGGTGACTCCTTTTGAAGTCTTCAAATGATCCAATGAGTCCATTGAAATCATTGCTTGGTAGGTCATTCAACATTATATGAATCTCTGGCAATGACTTCTGGTTGAGCTCCTTGCACACTGACTCCACTGCATCAATGGCATCAGAGACTGCAACCAAGGTATTAGGTCCTGAAGAACAACCTAAGTCTGCAATGGTCATGACCTTAGGAGAGGATGTGTTCTTGAATGCTTCCATCATTGCTCTTTCCCTCTCTGTCTTGGTCAATGGTTGTATCAAACTCTGCAAAATATACTAGAAGTCGTTACACGCGCGCGCGCACGAACGCACAAATTTTTTATGTAAGGAGATCGAAAGAGTAAATCACTTGGATTGTGGAGTTCTTGGCGTAGCTCATGTCATCGTTGCCACCATTCATGTGAAGAACTTGCTCAACTTCCATGTTGGCCCTTGAAATTGTGTAATATAAGGAGCAATTGTTTTGGTACCTATGAAAATTATGATATGAGATGACGAGTGGGTTCTTTATATAGGGAAGCAAGGCATGTTAGTTTTAATATGAGTTTTTAATCAATTTAAATAATTAATTTAAATGAAACATGTGCACTTAATTAGTACATAGGTATAAAGAACCTGGAATGATTGTTATAACTTATAACTACGTTATCATGTGTTAGATAGGTTTTAGTCGAATGAATATTAGGCATCTCTAACTATGATCCCAAATTCTAAATTTGGGGTCATAATTATTAGCTAAAATCCATCCCAAATATTACTTCAAATTTGAAGTTTGGGAGTGGATGACCCCAAATTTGGGGTTTATTTGTGATCCCAAACTTGAGGTCCCACACATATATTATTTTTTTAATTAATATTTTTTTTATTTTTATTATTGTAATTAAAATTATAAAGTTAATAATTCATGAATATAATTATAAGTAGTCAATTTTTACTTACAATATTAATGAATTAATTTCTTGTACAATTAATTATTTAATAATAAAATTGTTAAATCAATTAATTTATGATAAATTTATTAAATTGAAATAGTTAAAAATATATTATAAACAATGAAAGGCACATGCACTATGAATTTAAAACAAAATACATTCATAATAATATTGATAATACTGCATAAATAAACAAAGCCATTAAATAGCCTTAATAAAAACTAATGCAATGTAAAATTAATTAAATTATTGTTAAAAGTAATTAATTTCAAGTATTTTTTGATTAAACAGTAATAATAATAATAAAAGGATGTGTAAGGAATATTTTCGAAAATATACTTTTTTGGGGTAAAATTTGGGGTTTGGGGTTGGAGTATAATTTACTGTAGTAAAATCAAATTTAGGATTTCGGGTTGTGGGTTGGAGATGGCCTAACTCTCAATGAAGAGAAATTCATGGTTAGAATCTTCCAGGCAGGTGTTATCAATTACTCAAATTTTTTTTAGTGGATAAACCATATATTTATTTGAAGAAAAATAGAGTACATTTGCTGTGAGGGGCAAAATGGAAGTGCAAGATAACCCACTAGTCGTGGAACAAACAAAGCAGAAGAGGAAAATAACATAGAGCGTCCCCAAGAAAAATACAAGAGCATCATCTGTCCCTACAGGTCAACTCTAGCTAGCAAACAAAATTGTAAGGACTCTGTTGGTGCTATCAATCATCTCTTTGGGGTTGCTCAGCTCACCTCCTCTAATGTCCCTGAACTCTATGCTCCTCTTAACTGCGTTGACTAGATCCTCTAACGTTTGTCTCTTCTGTTCATGTACTACAAAGATCCAGGGTAAAAATAAGTAATCAATCTTTACAATTAAAGAGAGAAATGAGAGAAAAACATAATAAAAAATGCGCCTATTTTATTCAAGCCAAACAGTCTTAATGATAGCTCTAGCTAGGGTGTCCCAGGTTTCTTTGAGTGGTCCTATAAGATGGGCTCCTCAAGGCCTCCACATATCGTGTAGGGAGTGAGTGAGGTGGTTAATGGCTAGGCTCTTACCGAAGTGTTCCCAAATACGTGCAACAATAGGCAGTAGATGAGTAAATGATCATTTGTTTCGATAGCCACATAATAGAACACACATGTAGTAATTGAGAGTATGTTGCAGCTTCTTTAATTTGGTGAGATTTTCTTGAGTATCATGTTATCTCATGCTAACCACACAAAGGCCTTAACCTTTATAGGACAAAAATCCATGCCAAATAGAAGTGTTGGTCCCACAATGAATCCCTCTATTTACTAAAGAGTTGAAATATTTAATTGAGAAGGTTCCATTGGGAGCGAACCTCCATTTTTTCATGTCCCTAGTCTTATTGTTGTTTAGGAGTAAGATTATCGAGTGAGGGGTCTATGTCTCTCAATTCAGACAGAAACACGCGTGATGGTGGGTTTTGTTAAAAATAATTGAATTGCAAAATCAATTGTCCACATCAGTTTTCCTCTGTGAGGATCTTCCACCCCGTTTACTTAGCAAGGCTAGGTTGAACTGTGAGAGATTTAGAAATATCCATTCTCCTTGGTTTCTAGATTGACAAAGGCATTTCCAGCTGACTAGCCTACAACTGGTCTTGTCTAGATTCGATCCTCGTCACAAAAAATCTCGACAGATTCGATCAATTTCCCTAGTGACCCAAATAGAGAGTTTGTAAATTAATCGACATCAAATAAGTGTAAATAGTTGTAAAGACTGTACATGTTTGCATTGTCTTCATCCTCTGTTTCATCCGAGGTTACTTCAAAGCTCCAATGCTTATAATGGAGAAGGATCCTTCAGTCTCTATGGCATGTTTCATTTCCTCTAAAGATGGTATATAGAATGGTGCATTGCATAAATCTATCTTCTCCTTCTCCACAACACCCTTCAATATGAACTTTTGTAAGTGGGTCAAGGCTAAAAGCAAAAAAACTGATTTAATTTTTTTTTATTTAACCTTAATTAACTAATCTAATTTAAGAGAGGTTAATTGACTCAACATGTCAAGAGATTTTAATCTTTCCATTATTTTCTATCCAAAATAATAAATAAATAAATAGGGATAATAAATATGAAAAACAAGAAAATGATCTTAGAGGCCAAGTCCATGTGTGCTAGTGCCATGATCTCCCACATGTAGCAGTTCTCCACATCAGTGTGATATGAATTCCTACTAATGCTCTACGATGTCAAGACCATGTTACCACCAGTAACTAGTTTTTTCACCACGACACTTGAGAAACAATGAGAAATCTCTCTAGAACTGCTTACTATATGCTTCTAAAACACAAGGAGGACTTGCTTTTGAAGTGCATAGCTTTTTTCTGTTTATCTTCACATTCTCTTTCATTTTGAAGATCGATCCAGAGGAACCTGTATAATTAATCTGCAGAAATTTAGAAATATTGCAAGGATATATATATATATATATATATATATATCACAATTAATTAATTAAGCAAATAGAACTAACCTGAGAGAGCCAATGAAGACTCAGTAGCTCCAATGCCTCAATAGCGTTCATGCAAATGTCTTTTACATTGCATGCAACCAAGGGAGAACCCAAAATGAACTCTGGTGTACCAAATTTTAAACTTATGCAAGCTAACCGTATAATTTACATCCGGCCTCACTTCCCCAAATCAGGTGGAGCTTAACCAGCTCCAACTCAATATGACTGAACCAAGTCTTCAAAAGGTCCACCTAGTTCACACTCTTCAAACTAATAGGCCAAAATCTACTCATTCAAATGGGCATGAGCCCAATTCTTCTCAAACAAATGGGTCTGTTTCCAAATTTACACCCTCTCTGCCTAAAAATGTTAATCACCTCATGTTTGCTGACGACTTAATCCTTATTACCAAGGCTTCTAGAATCTCAGCCAGAAACATTCTTTTTTGCCTTAATCTCTATAGTTCTCTTACTGGGCAAAGGCCGAACCTCAACAAATCTGCAATTTACCTGCCTAGTTGGTTCAGTAAACGTGTCTCAAACTCTATAGCTGCCATTTTAAACATTAAACTTGGGTCTTTCCCTTTCACTTATTTGGGAGCCCCGATTGCTCCCT